>NC_133188.1:56410000-56412500 GCF_049306965.1 Danio rerio | reverse complement strand
CCTCCTCAGAGCTGTACTGATGTGTGTGTGTGTGTGTGTGTGCTGTGCAGTCTGTATATCCACTGATCTGAGTCGCTCTAAACCAGGGGTCTCAAACTCAATTTACCTGGGGGCCGCAGGAGGCAAAGTCTGGGTGAGGCTGGGCCGCATAAGGGATTTCACAAAAAAAAGTGCTCAAATGTCATTATTAACAGTTTTAATTATTTCTTCTGAACATGAAGTGTCCTGAACATTAATAGAACATTGAGTGAAGATTATGAACAGTGCCAGAGACTTGACAGCGCTTCTTCTCACAAATCTGAACCACATTTGGCTTTAGAGCGGAAGCAGTTGAGACCCTCAGTATGGCTTGAAGATGATCATCATTAAGTCTAGACCTGTACTTTGACTTATTGAAGTTCAAGGTGGAGAATAACTTCTCACACAAATATGTGCTCCCAAAAAGGCCAAGTCCAAGGAAAAAAAGTGGGGGAACTCACTCAAAACTTCCATTCCCTCACCTAAAAAAAGGCGTATATATGTATAAATAAAACACCCCCACCCCACTCCAGTCACATCAGTCTGTACCAGTCTGTATCTACCTATAATATATATAAGACAGGGCTCGAAATTAACTTTTTTACTTGGTAGCACCGGTGCTCCCAACTTCAAATATTTAGGAGCACCAAAATAAATTTAGGAGCACCAGAAAAAATTTAGGAGCACCCGCCAAAAATGATTGAGCATCGCTGCAAATTGCTTTTTAAGGGATTTATTGTATTTTAAAACAACATCAATAGGACTGACAAAAAACAGAAACAACTATCTAACTAATGCTGCGAAGACATTGATATTTGTGTGCAATAATTCCAAAATGAATGTCTAATAATTATAGAATATTAATGATGATGAAAATGACAATAATAGTAAAAATGAATTCCATTTCTCATTATGATACTGCCTTGAATGTGCATGAATGTAGGTTATCTGCTATAAAAAGTCTGTTACTTTATGAAAAATAATTGTATAGTTTGCATCAAACAAAAATTAAGCATTGCAGTAAGAAATATTTATTTTGTACTGCTGTATTTATATGCATGTCAATTTAATAAATAATATTTCTGCTACAAAACAAACAAAAGATTATAATAAATCATTCAATTCAATGATGAAAGCTGCAAAGCAGTCATCAATAAATAAATAAAAAAATAAAAATAATATACACCTCAAAAAAGAACAGACAAAAGAAAGAAAGTAAAGTCTCACTTCTATCACTCTTTAAAAGTTTTGGTTTCAGTTTGTGTCAATTTAAATGTTCAGTCTGAGCTGATCTTCATTTTTCTGTGTTAGTGGAAAAGCTGGCGAGTCAGCTGACCCAATTTATGAGCAGGCAGCGCAAGACTCTTGCGATGACCACCGGCGCAATACCGCTGTTTGTTATGAGCCGCAGTTTCAGTGTAAACTTAGTAAAGGCGAGCTTCTTTGGCGATGGTATTAGATTTGACTTTTAGCGGACATTTGCGCTGAACACGCAGTGAATGCGACGCAAGGAGATTCGGGCGCCTTCTCCATGAAGCGCGTACTCGATTGATCTCAGCTGGTGGATTATTATTCACCACGTGACGTGTCATGATCGCTCTCATCTGCGCCTCAACTTTAGGTGGGGTTTGCAAACCTGTGTGCTTTATGTTTTTACTCTTCAGCCGTTTGTATTTCCCGTGGTCATAAAAGCTCCTTCCCTGTCATCTGACAGCAGAATACCTTGAGTGAGTGACAGCTAATATGAACCAATATTGCGGCAGGGAAGAGCGATTCAGCACGTTTTTACAAAAAATCAAAACAGGTCGCACTTCAACCATTATCTGCAGTCGCACTAATGCGCCCAAATATATCATAAGGTCGCATAGATTAATTTTCGGGCGCATATGCGACCAAAATGGTCGCAATTTCGAGCCCTGTAAGATGCAGGCTGTAGCTAAGTGGCAGGCAGGGGCGGGAACAGCTTACCTTGGTTCTTCCCGCCCGTCACAGCGTCCAACAAAGGGGCGGGGTGCGTGGTGACGTCACCGGCATCCCCGCTCCTTTGTTTACACGGCGGGCGGGGAATGCCAGTGACCGATGTGTACGGATAGAATCAGCGGAGCGGGAAGTGCTCTCTCTCCCCGCTCCGCTGATTCTGTCAGTGTACCGCGGTCGGCGCGGGCCACAAAATATTGCACTGAGGGCCGCAAATGGCCCGCGGGCCGCGAGTTTGAGACCCCTGCTCTAAACACTCTGCATCTGCACACACTCCTTCACTCATTCAGCAGCTCTCCTCCTCATGCAGACTGAACACCGTCCCCACAAGCTCAAAATAGACTGCTATTGCTATACTTGTGGGGACATTTGGTCTTCAGAATATAAGGAATTTAAGGCGCACACACACACACACACACACACACAAACATACTTTCACATACACACTTTTTCTTTCTCTCACACACACAACACATACACACTCTCACTCTCTCACACACAAATA
>NC_133188.1:56370000-56405000 GCF_049306965.1 Danio rerio | reverse complement strand
GATAAACACTCTCTCGCTTTAAAGCTTCTGTACAGCTGATTTTGAACACTGAATTAACACTGGTGTTTCCCTGACCCTTTAAAACAGCCTGAACTGTTTTATACGCTGTGAACGTTCTGTAGTCTCGAGCAGTTTACATTAATTCTCATTATAAACTCTAAAAGGGAAACCCTGAGCGATCCGCATCATGATGTTGATGGATTTCAGCTGTAAGTCAAAGGAAGGAACGTGTTTCTGTATCTGTATCTTCGTCAATGTAACTTAATTAATTATGGAGATGTGTGTGTGTGATGGAGATGATTATACAATATGTGTGTGTGATGGAGATGACTGTGTGTGATGAAGATGACTGTGTGTGATGGAGATGATTATACATTATGTTTGTGTGATGGAGATGACTGTGTGTGATGAAGATGACTGTGTGTGATGGAGATGATTATACAATATGTGTGTGTGATGGAGATGACTGTGTGATGGAGATGACAGTGTGTGGTGGAGATGACTGTGTTTGTGTGTAATGGAGATGACTGTGTGTGTGATGGAGATGACTGTGTGTTTGTGTGTGTGTGATGGAGATGACTGTTTGTGTGAGTGTGATGGAGATGACTGTATATGTGTGTGATGGAGATGACTGTGTGTTCGTGTGTGTGATGGAGATGACTGTGTTCGTGTGTTTGATGGAAATGACTGTGTGTGTGATGGAGATGACTGCGTGTTTGTGTGTGTGATGGAGATGACTGTGTTTGTGTGTGATGGAGATGACTGTGTGTTTGTGTGTGTGATGGAGATGACTGTGTGTGTGATGGAGATGACTGTGTGTGTGATGGAGATGACTGTGTGTGTGATGGAGATGACTGTGTGTTCGTGTGTTTGATGGAGATGACTGTGTGTGTGATGGAGATGACTGTGTGTGTGATGGAGATGACTGTGTGTTCGTGTGTTTGATGGAGATGACTGTGTGTGTGATGGAGATGACTGTGTGTTTGTGTGTGTGATGGAGATGACTGTGTGTGTGATGGAGATGACTGTGTGTGTGTGTGTGTGTGTGTGATGGAGATGACTGTGTGTGTGTGTGTGTGTGTGATGGAGATGACTGTGTGTTTGTGTGTGTGATGGAGATGACTGTGTGTTTGTGTGTGTGATGGAGATGACTGTGTTTGTGTGTGTGATGGAGATGACTGTGTGTTTGTGTGTGTGATGGAGATGACTGTGTTTGTGTGTGTGATGGAGATGACTGTGTGTTTGTGTGTGTGATTGAGATGACTGTGTGTTTGTGTGTGTGATGGAGATGACTGTGTGTGTGTGTGTGATGGAGATGACTGTGTGTGTGATGGAGATGACTGTGTGTTTGTGTGTTTGATGGAGATGACTGTGTGTTTGATGGAGATGACTGTGTGTGTGATGGAGATGACTGTGTGTTTGTGTGTGTGATGGAGATGACTGTGTGTTTGTGTGTGTGATGGAGATGACTGTGTTTGTGTGTGATGGAGATGACTGTGTGTTTGTGTGTGTGATGGAGATGACTGTGTTTGTGTGTGTGATGGAGATGACTGTGTGTTTGTGTGTGTGATTGAGATGACTGTGTGTTTGTGTGTGTGATGGAGATGACTGTTTGTGAATGTGTGATGGAGATGACTGTGTGTGTGATGGAGATGACTGTGTGTGTGATGGAGATGACTGTGTGTGTGATGGAGATGACTGTGTGTGTGATGGAGATGACTGTGTGTGTGATGGAGATGACTGTGTGTTTGTGTGTGTGATGGAGATGACTGTTTGTGAATGTGTGATGGAGATGACTGTGTTTGTGTGTGTGATGGAGATGACTGTGTTTGTGTGTGTGATGGAGATGACTGTGTATGTGTGTGTGATGGAGATGACTGTGTGTTTGTGTGTGTGATGGAGATGACTGTGTGTTTGTGTGTGTGATGGAGATGACTGTTTATGAATGTGTGATGGAGATGACTGTGTGTTTGTGTGTGTGATGGAGATGACTGTGCTTGTGTGTGTGATGGAGATGACTGTTTGTGAATGTGTGATGGAGATGACTGTGTGTTCGTGTGTGTGATGGAGATGACTGTGTGTTCGTGTGTGTGATGGAGATGACTGTGTTTGTGTGTGATGGAGATGACTGTGTGTTTGTGTGTGTGATGGAGATGACTGTGTGTTTGTGTGTGTGATGGAGATGACTGTGTTTGTGTGTGATGGAGATGACTGTTTGTGAATGTGTGATGGAGATGACTGTGTGTTCGTGTGTGTGATGGAGATGACTGTGTGTTCGTGTGTGTGATGGAGATGACTGTGTTTGTGTGTGATGGAGATGACTGTGTGTTTGTGTGTGTGATGGAGATGACTGTGTTTGTGTGTGATGGAGATGACTGTGTGTTCGTGTGTGTGATGGAGATGACTGTGTGTTTGTGTGTGTGATGGAGATGACTGTGTGTTTGTGTGTGTGATGGAGATGACTGTGTTTGTGTGTGTGATGGAGATGACTGTTTGTGAATGTGTGATGGAGATGACTGTGTGTTTGTGTGTGTGATGGAGATGACTGTGTTTGTGTGTGTGATGGAGATGACTGTGTGTTTGTGTGTGTGATGGAGATGACTGTGTGTGTGTGTGTGATGGAGATGACAGTTTGTGAATGTGTGATGTAGATGACTCTGTTTGTGTGTGTGATGGAGATGACTGTGTGTTCGTGTGTGTGATGGAGATGACTGTGTGTGTGTGTGTGATGGAGATGACTGTGTGTTTGTGTGTGTGATGGAGATGACTGTGTGTTTGTGTGTGTGATGGAGATGACTGTGTGTTTGTGTGTGTGATGGAGATGACTGTGTGTTTGTGTGTGTGATGGAGATGTGTGTTTGTGTGTGTGATGGAGATGACTGTTTATGAATGTGTGATGGAGATGACTGTGTGTTTGTGTGTGTGATGGAGATGACTGTGTGTTTGTGTGTGTGATGGAGATGACTGTTTATGAATGTGTGATGGAGATTACTGTGTGTTTGTGTGTGTGATGGAGATGACTGTTTATGAATGTGTGATGGAGATGACTGTGTGTTTGTGTGTGATGGAGATGACTGTGTGTTTGTGTGTGTGATGGAGATGACTGTGTTTGGTGTGATGGAGATGACTGTGTGTTTG
The DNA here is from genome assembly GCF_049306965.1 of Danio rerio. Taxonomy (NCBI): domain Eukaryota; kingdom Metazoa; phylum Chordata; class Actinopteri; order Cypriniformes; family Danionidae; genus Danio; species Danio rerio. The sequence continues at coordinate 56,401,862 of NC_133188.1, read as the reverse complement.
AGTGTGTGATGGAGATGACTGTGTGTTTGAGTGTGTGATGGAGATGACTGTGTGTTTGTGTGTGTGATGGAAATGACTGTGTGTTTGTGTGTGTGATGGAGATGACTGTGTTTGTGTGTGATGGAGATGACTGTGTGTTTGTGTGTGTGATGGAGATGACTGTTTATGAATGTGTGATGGAGATGACTGTGTGTTTGCGTGTGTGATGGAGATGACTGTGTTTGTGTGTGATGGAGATGACTGTGTGTTTGTGTGTGTGATGGAGATGACTGTGTTTGTGTGTGTGATGGAGATGACTGTGTGTTTGTGTGTGTGATGGAGATGACTGTGTTTGTGTGTGATGGAGATGACTGTGTGTTTGTGTGTGTGATGGAGATGACTGTGTTTGTGTGTGATGGAGATGACTGTGTGTTTGTGTGTGTGATGGAGATGACTGTGTGTTTGTGTGTGTGATGGAGATGACTGTGTTTGTGTGTGATGGAGTTGACTGTGTTTGTGTGTGTGATGGAGATGACTGTGTGTTTGTGTGTGTGTGATGGAGATGACTGTGTGTTTGTGTGTGATGGAGATGACTGTGTGTTTGTGTGTGTGATGGAGATGACTGTGTTTGTGTGTGATGGAGTTGACTGTGTTTGTGTGTGATGGAGATGACTGTGTGTTTGTGTGTGTGTGATGGAGATGACTGGGGTGACTATGTAGTGGAGATGACTGTGTGTGTGATGGTGGTGACTGTATGTATGTATGTGTGTGTGCGGTGTGTGTGATGATGGCATGTGTTTATATCTGCTGTAGTCATGTGTTTGCCTGTGCATGTGACTTGTGCCGTGCCGTGTCGTAGTGGCCTGCATGAATCACTGCGCTCACCATCACTGCCTGCTACTAACAGCCACGTCATCACAGCTGTTGCCATGACAACCAATCAGCCAATTGGCCAATCAGTGCTGTGCTTCTCAAGAGCTACAATCGGCTGAGGATGCTTTTGGGAATCGCAGCCGTGTTTCCTGTGGGCGGTGTGCTCTTCACAGTGGATGGTGCTCTTCCCTCTCCATCTGGCATTCAGAACAGCAGAGCAGCATCTGGTAGACCAGAGAGAACACAGCAGCATACATTAGACCACACAACAGACGGGCAGGGGGACGGACGGGCAGGGGACGGATGGGGAGTGAGACCAGACGGGCAGGGGACGGACGGGCAGTAAGAAAGACATCTAGGGAGATAGATGGGCAAAGAGACAGATGAGCAGTGGGACAGACGAGCAAAGAGACAGTCGAGCAGGTGACGGACGGGCAGTGTGACCAGACGGGCAGGGGACTGACGGGCAGTGAGACAGACTTCTAGAGAGATAGATGGGCAGTGAGGCAGATGGACAGTGAGGCAGATGGGCAGCGGGATAGATGGGCAGCGAGACAGATGGTCAGAGGGACAGATGGGTAGTGAGACAGATGGGCAGTGAGACAGATGGACAGCGGGACAGACGGGCAGCGGGATATATGGGCAGAGGGACAGATGGGCAGAGGGACAGATGGACAGCGGGACAGACAGGCAGCGAGGCAAATGGGCAGAGGGACAGATGGTCAGCGAGGCAGAAGGGCAGCGAGACAGATGGGCAACAACCAGATGGGCAGCGAGGCAGATGGGCAGCGAGACAGACGGGCAGCGGGACAAGCAAGCAGTGGGACAGACGGGCAAAGAGACAGATGAGCAGCGGGACAGACGGGCAGCGAGGCAGAGGGACAGATGGGCAGCGAGGCAGATGGGCAGCGAGGCAGATGGGCAGCGAGGCAGATGGACAGATAGGCAGCGAGGCAGACGGGCAGCGGGACAGACGGGCAGTGAGACAGACAAGCAGCGGTACAGATGGGCAGCGAGACAGATGGGCAGCAACCAGATGGGCAGCGAGGCAGATGGACAGCGAGAGAGACGGGCAGCGGGACAGACGGGCAGCAAGACAGATAGGCAGCAGGACAGACAGGCAGTGGGACAGACAGGCATCGGGACAGATGAGCAGTGGGACAGAGGGGCAGTGGGACAGACGGGCAGCGAGACAGATGGGCAGAGGGACAGATGGGCAGCGAGGCAGATGAGCAGTGGGACAGAGGGGCAGTGGGACAGACGGGCAGCGAGACAGGCGGGCAGCAAGACAGACAGGCAGCGAGACAGACGGGCAGCGGGACAGACGGGCAGCGGGACAGATGGGCAGCGGGGCAGATGGGCAGCGGGACAGACGGGCAGCGGGACAGACGGGTAGCGGGGCAGACGGGTAGCGGGGCAGATGGGCAGCGGGACAGATGGACAGCGAGAGAGACGGGCAGCGGGACAGACGGGCAGCAGGACAGATAGGCAGCAGGACAGACATGCAGCGGGACAGACAGGCATCGGGACAGATGAGCAGTGGGACAGAGGGGCAGTGGGACAGACGGGCAGCGAGACAGACGGGCAGCAGGACAGACGGGCAGTGGGACAGACGGGCAGCAAGGCAGATGGGCAGAGGGACAGATGGGCAGCGAGGCAGATGAGCAGTGGGACAGAGGGGCAGTGGGACAGACGGGCAGCGAGACAGGCGGGCAGCAAGACAGACAGGCAGCGAGACAGACGGGCAGCGGGACAGACGGGCAGCGGGACAGATGGGCAGCGGGGCAGATGGGCAGCGGGACAGATGGGCAGCGAGGCAGATGGGCAGTGAGGCAGACGAGCAGCGGGACAGATGAGCAGAGGGACAGATGAGCAGAGGGACAGATGGGCAGTGGGACAGAGGGGCAGTGGGACAAGCGAGCAGTGGGACAGACGGGCAAAGAAACAGGAGGACAGTGAGAGATGAGCAGCGGGACAGACGGGCAGCGAGGCAGATGGGCAGCGAGGCAGATGGGCAGCGAGGCAGATGGGCAGCGAGGCAGACGGGCAGCGAGACAGACAAGCAGCGGTACAGACGGGCAGCGAGACAGATGGGCAGCAACCAGATGGGCAGCGAGACAGATGGACAGCGAGACAGATGGACAGCGAGAGAGATGGGCAGCGGGACAGACGGGCAGCAGGACAGATAGGCAGCAGGACAGACATGCATCGGGACAGACAGGCAGTGGGACAGAGGGGCAGTGGGACAGATGGGCAGCGAGACAGACGGGCAGCGGGACAGACGGGCAGTGGGACATACGGGCAGTAAGGCAGATGGGCAGAGGGACAGATGGGCAGCGAGGCAGATGAGCAGCGGGACAGAGGGGCAGTGGGACAGAGGGGCAGCGGGACAGACGGGCAGCGGGACAGACGGCAGATGGGCAGCGGGACAGATGGACAGCGAGAGACGGGCAGCGGGACAGACGGGCAGCAAGACAGATAGGCAGCAGGACAGACAGGCATCGGGACAGATGAGCAGTGGGACAGACGGGCAGCGAGACAGACGGGCAGCAGGACAGACGGGCAGTGGGACAGACGGGCAGCAAGGCAGATGGGCAGAGGGACAGATGGGCAGCGAGGCAGATGAGCAGTGGGACAGAGGGGCAGTGGGACAGACGGGCAGCGAGACAGGCGGGCAGCAAGACAGACAGGCAGCGGGACAGATGGGCAGCGAGGCAGATGGGCAGCAAGGCAGAAGGGCAGTGAGACAGATGGGCAATAACCAGATGGGCAGCGAGGCAGATGGGCAGCGAGACAGACGAGCAGCGGGACAGATGGGCAGAGGGACAGAGGGGCAGTGGGACAGAGGGGCAGTGGGACAAGCGAGCAGTGGGACAGACGGGCAAAGAGACAGATGGACAGTGAGAGATGAGCAGCGGGACACACGGGCAGCGGGACACACGGGCAGCGGGACAGATGGGCAGCGAGGCAGATGTGCAGCGAGGCAGATGGACACCAAGACAGACGAGCAGCGGTACAGACGGGCAGCGAGGCAGAAGGGCAGTGAGACAGATGGACAGCGAGACAGTTGGACAGCGAGACAGACGGGCAGCAGGACAGACGGGCAGCGGGACAGACTTGCAGCAAGACAGATGGGCAGCGAGGCAGATAAGCAGCGGGACAGAGGGGCAGCGGGACAGACGTGCAGCGAGACAGACAGGCAGCGATGCAGATGGGCAGCGGGACAGATGGGCAAAGAGACAGGGGCAGTGGGACAGAGGCAGTGGGACAGACGGGCAGCAAGACAGATGGGCAGATATGCAGTCAGTCAGGCCACTGTTGTGTTTGATAAGAGCTCTTAATGGTGTGCTCTCTCTCTCTCTCTCTCTCTCTCTCTCTCTCTCTCTCCATCAGGCATAAAGCCATCCAGAATTTCCTTCATCTTTTCCTCCTCATACAGGAAGTGCCGTGTTTGTTTCCTCCTCTGCTGTAGCGGTGTGCGCTAGTCTCCGGCTTCAGACGGACGCGTCTCTCTCTCTCTCTCTCTCTCTCTCTCTCTCTCTCCCTCCTCTGCTGTGTGGTGTTGTCCAGTGGGGCGTCTGGTCTGCTGACGGTCGATCATCTCTGCTGTCTCACACAATCCACACGTCTTCACACTATCGTTAATGTCTGAATTCTACGTGTGTGTGTGTGTGTGTGTGTGTGTGTGTGTGTTGCTGGAGGAGAATTGTGTGTCATTTCCAGAGCTGAGCACTAGAAGACACACGTCACACACACACACACACACACTCACACAGTTACACATTATTATTATTATACATCAGCTGATTATACTTACCTGTGTGTGTGCGTGTGTGCGTGTGTGTGTGTGTGTCACCTGTTAAGGGAACAAGTTTCAGATGTTGGTATTCAGAGAGCTGGAGTCTTATCTGATTTACACTCACACATGCGCGCGCACACACGTCTAAACACATGATGATGATGAGATATGCAGTATAGCTCTGGTGTCTCCTGTTCCCTTCATATGCAGTGTGTGTGTGTGTGTGTGCTGAAGTGCCGCTGTATCTTTATTTGACCGCGAGTGTGTGTGTGTGTGTGAGTGTGTGTGTGTGTGTGTTGATTATAGTGAGTAGATCTGCAGATAATCACAGTATATATGAGTGTATTCCTCCATCATATCCTCCTCTATAAGGCTGAATTCTCTTGTATCTCAGTGTGTGTGTGTGCGTGGGCGTTTGCGTGTGTGTGCGCGTGTGTGTGTGTGTTAGTGGTCTGCTCTCTCCTGTACTGAGATCAGCTGCTCTGAGTGTTATTTAATAAAGATTGAACGTGTCATGTCGTTTGTTTGTGTAATTCTTTCATCAGTTTCTTCACACACACAGTAGGACACATCACATGTTCCAAATAGTTAGTAGTAGTTCCAATAGCGGAACCAAATAGTTCTGGTTAAGAGTCGGGTAATAGTTAAAAGTTCTGGTAGTTCTGACCAGCTTTCATCAGATGCTGTGTTGAGAGTGTGGCTATATCACTGTGTGTGTGTTGTACACTGTAGTGTGTGTGTGTGTGTGTGTGTGTAAGAGTGAGAGAGAAAGAGACAGAGACAGAGAGAAAGTGAGTGTGTGTAGTATAGTGTATTGGATGTGTATGTGTCTGTTGTACAGTACATTGTGTGAGTGTGTATGTTATACAGTGGACAGTGTGTGTGTGTGTGTTGTGTAGTGTATTAAATGCATATATGTGTGTGTGTGCTGTGCAGTAAATTGAGTGTGTATTATACAGTGTTCTGTGTGTGTGTGAGAAAGCATGAGTAAAGTCTATTGAATGCGCATGTCTGTTGGATAGTATATATATTGTGTGTGTGTGTGTGTGAGTTGTACAGTGTACTGAGTGTGTATATTGTGTATTGAGTGTGTGTTTGTGTGTTGTACAGTTTATTTAATGTGTTTGTGCATAGTGTATTGATCATGTATGTGTGTGTTAGACAGTGTATTGTATATTGAGTGTGTGTGTGTGTGTGTGTGTGTGTGTGTGTGTGTAGGACGGCAGTGGTGCTCTACAGCGCAGTGGCTCTATCGGCCGCCTCAGAGATGTGCTGCGCAGGAGCAGTGAGATGCTGGTCAAGAAACTACAGGGAAACACACCTGCAGACACACACAGCAACAAGTACGACACACACACACACACACACACACACACACACTGAAGAGACTGTAAGACAGACAGTTTTGTTTAGGTGAGTAGCACCGGGACACCATCAGAACTGCAATTCAGTCTCCATCAGTAATGCACACAGCAGGAGTACTGCAGTAAACACTCACTGGCCACTTTATTAGGTACACCTGTCCAACTGCAAATCAAATGTCTAATCAGCCAATCACAGGGCAGCAGCTCATTGCATTTCAGCATGTAGACATGGCCAAGAGGATCAGCTGCAGTTCAGAGCGAGCATCAGAATGGGGAAGAAAGGGGATTTAAGTGGATTAAGCCAGACAAACCAGACTGATAGAAAGGCAACAGTAACTCAAATAAGCACTCGTTACAACCGAGCTCTGCAGAAGAGCATCTCTGAACACACAACAACAGCAGCAGAAGAGCACACCGGGTGCCGCTCCTGTCAGCTAAGAACAGGAAACTGAGGCTACAATTCACACAGACTCACCAAAACTGGACAACAGAAGATTGGAGAAACGTTGCTGCTCTGATGAGTCTCCATTTCTGCTCACACATTCGGATGCTAGGCTCAACAACATGAAAGCATGGATCATCCTGCCTTGTATCAGCGGTTCAGGCTGGTGGTGGTGGTGTAATGGTGTGGGGGAGATTTTCTTTGGGTCCATTAGTACCAATTGAGCATCAACGCCACAGCCTACCTGAGTATTGCTGCTGACCATGTCCATCCCTTTATGAGCACAGTGTCTCCATCTTCTGATGGCTACTTCCAGCAGGATAACGCAGCATGTCATAAAGCTCAATCATCTCAGACTGGTTTCTTGAACATGACGATGAGTTCACTGTACTCAAATGGCCTCCACAGTCACCAGAGCTCAATCCAATAGAGCAGCTTTGGGATGTGGTGGAACGGGAGATTGGCATCATGGATGTGCAGCCGACAAATCTGCAGCAACTGTGTGATGCTATCATGACAATATGGAGCAAAATCTCTGAGGAATATTTCCAGTAGCTTGATGAATCTCTGCCATGAAGGATTAAGGCAGAAATGAAGGCTAAAGGGGTCCGACCCAGTACTAGTGAGGTGTACCTAATAAAGTGGCCAGCGAGTGTATGTTAAACTAATAAATAAATCTGGTATGATACAGTGTGTGTACAGAGAGCATCAGATCATCATTAAACAAATATCTACATAATAATATGAGTTTCTCCAGAGCTCAGACTCCTACAGTATTCCTGCACTCTCTGAAATAAAGGGACACATCATACACACCGCTCTCTATAACAGAGTGTGTGTCATTGTCTTCCAGCATGAAACGTGCCGCTTCACTCAACTTCCTGAACAAGGCAGGTGACGAGTCCTACCAGGTAACTATTAGAACTCTCTCTCTCTCTCTCTCTCGCTCTGTGTTTCTGTGCACACTGTAGTGTATGTTCATACAGGACTACACTGAGGATGCTGTGGTGTGTGTGTGTGTGCAGAATGTGAGCAGCAGGAGGTTGAGAGACAGCAGAGGACTGAGCTCCAGTAATGTGGACCTGTACAACGGCAGCTGAAGCTCTTCTCACACACACATATACACACACACACACACACACACACACACTCAATACACTGTACAACACACAAACACACCCTGATGCTCACACAGACGCAGAGAGACGGGAGTGTGTTCCAGCAGTCCTGGCGGAGGCCTGATGCCGGCTGCTGGTACTCTATAAAGCCATATGAGATCCTGATGCTGCATTCTGGGAGAGGGACCTGCTGCTGCTGCTGCTTTTATATATATATATATATAGGTAATGATGTGTAAACGCTGCATGTAAAGCAGTGGAGGATGTTACCCGAGTCATATTTGTCTATTTTTATATGTGCAGATGCTCTGTGTAATGCTGATGTGTAGACTGTACGCTGTTATTTTAGGTCATGGTATCAGGGTTTGACTATATCTTCATCGTGAGGGTTGCTGTATTAATATGATCATGGTTTTCAGGCTCTGCTCGGCTCTTCAGGATCATTTGTGTTTCTTTTATTCTGGTTTTCTCTTCATCGTGCTGGCTGGTGTTTGAATGTAAATAGGATTGATATGAGAGAGTCTGAGATCTGCTGGTTTTATAAAGCTGTTTGATGAGTTTAAGTGTTCTCAGGGTCTGAAGAAGCCGAATCCGCTGTTACTTTCACAGCAGATGATATTAATGATGTACTCGACTATACACTGTTTACTGAACTCTCTATATTAATCAGGCCACTCGAGTCCTACAGATGTGCAGGTTTAGGTAAAAAACTAATATATTACAATTTTAATCTGATGTCTTACTCTTTAAACATACAGCATTAGCACATACTCTAACCTGGCTTTCGTTATAAAGAGACTGTTTAGTTCATCTGTCATGTTTAGAAAGTGCTGTGAGATTGGGATGTAGTACCTTTACCTCCAACGCTGCACATGTGGACCAAAGCTGTCGTCAAAGACATTATTTTTCTGGGATATTTGCCTCTTATTTTCGCTTAATCTGTTACCAACGATGCCTTGAGTTACTGCAATGCCCAAATATATGGAGAAAACAGTGTGCTCTCTTTATTAACAGTTATAAATTGCCAAATCTTCCTCCCGCTCAAGAGTGTATTCCTTATTTACCTGTCTCTGTGTGTGTGTGTTGTGTCTGTTAGCAGGTCATGTTCTCCTGCAGCTAATCTTCATTAGACAGATCTGGAGCTCAGAGTAGTTTATTGTTCTAGATTTGTTCTGTGTCTTTAATTAGTTTAATTATATCTCATATTTATGCAGCAAAGCTAACTCAGGGGTGGGCAAACTCGGTCCTGGAGGGCCGGTGTCCTGCACAGTTTAGCTCCAACTCTAATCAAACACAGCTGCTTATAGATTTCTGGTGATCTTGAAGACACTGATTAGCATGTTCAGGTGTGTTTGAAGACACTGATTAGCATGTTCAGGTGTGTTTGAAGACACTGATTAGCATGTTCAGGTGTGTTTGAAGACACTGATTAGCATGTTCAGGTGTGTTTGAAGACACTGATTAGCATGTTCAGGTGTGTTTGAAGACACTGATTAGCATGTTCAGGTGTGTTTGAAGACACTGATTAGCATGTTCAGGTGTGTTTGAAGACACTGATTAGCATGTTCAGGTGTGTTTGAAGACACTGATTAGCATGTTCAGGTGTGTTTGATTAGTGTTGATTAGATGCCGGCCCTCCAGGACCGAGTTTGCCCACCCCTGAGCTAACTGCTTTCACAAAGCGCTTCCCGCCTCAGAAAAGCGCGCGCTGCTGCATAGTTCAAAAACTAACGGCTATTTAACGGAACTAGTTTAGATCAACTGACGAGTTCTGTTTACCAGCGCGCTGAACTGACGGGAAGCAGAGACGCCGGCTTCAGCACTGATCGACAGTCAGCTCTGTGGTACAGATTATTGTTTAGCTGACTTGATTGTTTAATGTTGTAGTAGAGGAATATATATCAATCTTGCAGTTAACTGTTTTGGGATTGATTACACACGGATGGATTATTGTGATTAACAGTAGGGCTCATTCCACCGATGGGTGCCGTTCACCTCTGGAACTCTTCAATTAAACTTTATTTATTTATTACAAAACTGAATTCAATAACAGGATCTTTAAATCTGTACTCGTCCATTTAGGTATAATAATTATTATTATTTAACTTTACACAGATTTAAAGTGTTTGGGTAAAGTTATAGGGTCATGTTGAAATGTTCAATTTGATGTTGGCGACATGAATAAAAGATGCTTTTTATAATAATTTAAATAATGTGAGATATATTTCCATAAACATCAAACTCTGAAAGGGTTATTAGACATTTAGGCTACATGTTCAAGTTACTGAACATCAACAAATATAATTCCTCAATTCAAGACGACCTTCATGTATGACACATAATAACCCATATGATGTTAAACACTTCATTTCACTACAGTAAATGCTGTACACTACACTGAGTTTCGTTCATCACTGAATTATGTTTCAGCGTAATGAAGATTCAGGTCATGATAATTCAGAGGGGGCAGTGCTGTCTGCGCCGCAGCTCGTCTACTCGGATGCTTTTGCTGAATATAGTGTGCACTTTTGAGTGTGTATCATGTTGTTCATGCCTTGTCAATAATTGTGCCACACATATTTCTTTTATGATTTTGCAGCAATACATTAATCTGCCATTCGCTTGTCTTTGGGTTTTCATGGTTAATAATAATCAAAGATCTTCATTAGAGCTCAGCACAGTGGTGCTGCAGATGAAACCTGCACATCTGCACTTTACCGGCTTAGTTTGAACTGTTTGCAAATAAAAACATTAATAAGAGACACTATTGTCTAACATGTTGTCTTGCTCGTTGATCTGTTGTTTAAAATCAATATCACATTTACTGAAGTTCCGGAAAACCTCATTTTGCTTGTGTGATGTTGAATATCTATAAACACAAACCCATGCAGGAATAATCCGCTTTTTAGCTGAATAATAAGCGTATTCTAACTGTATTCCCAAGTTTAATTACAGTCAATTATTTTGCTTTCAGTAAAGTCATTTCTAAATAGTGAAAGATTGCATTATTACTGGAACATGTACAGACATACAGAGGATGGAGACTGCGTTACTCTCACAGCCTGCACTGGTGCAGTATACAAATAACACTAGAGGAGTGCACAATACATAACTCAGAATAAAGATGAAGAGGGAAATAAATACACACAAATACAAAATACAGCAGGTAAAGTGCACATATGAGTGAAGAGAAGACTGATGGTAGGCAAGGCAAGTTTTTTTATATAGCACATTTCATACACAGTGACAATTCAAAGTGCTTTACATAAACAAGAATAAAAGAAACAAGTAAAAAAAATAAATAAATAAAAACAAATAATAAAACTGATTTAAAAACATAAAAACAGGCAAAATGTGATATAAAAGAATGGTTAAAGTGACAGTGCTGTTTTACTGTGTATATTTACAACTCCTCTAGGATTATTATCAAACCTGACTGGATCTACTTGTGCATATTTTAATCATTTATTTATGTGTTCAAATCAGTTTGAATAGGATATAAATAACGTAATTTGTGGTCTATTAGAGGAAGATGTTCTTATGAAAGAAAAAAAAACTACTAACACTTCCCTTCTTAGACTTTACAGACCTGAAACTTGCCTTTAGTACTTATTCATTGTTGCTCTTGGTTGTGTAAATTGCTTCCTTGTCCTCATTTGTAAGTCGCTTTGGATAAAAGCGTCTGCTAAATGACTAAATGTAAATGTAAATGTAAATAATAATCTGCTTTTGGGGGCATTTCACATTCACTGTTCTCTGGATGTGTCTATACTGTAATCCTTTAGGTTTGTTAAAGTCTAAATCAGTTTATTGGAGAAATTTAAGCGTGGTAAATGTTTGAGTTATGTTCTGTTTATTATACTTTATTATTCTATTTTTCATCGTTAATCTTTATTGTTGTTAAATGTTGATGATGATGTTGATGATGAAGGTGTTTGTGTGAATTTCGCCTTACTGTCATTGTGTTATTGCAATATTAATAATGAAGTTTAAATATGATTAGCTGTATTCTTTATGATTCTTTTCCATGGTTTTGGACACTGGTATTCCCGGTTCCGCCAGCGGGATGCAGCACTGCACCGGTTTTTACCCAACTGAGGCTGCTGAAACCGGAAGCTCTGGAAAAAGAAAGAGAAATAGAGAAACGGAGAGAGGGAGGGAGAGAGAGAGGTAGAAGAAGGGAGCGGGGCGTCTGAGCCCGGGAGAGAGTGACCGACCGACCGACCCGCCGCTGTTCCTTCAGTCGCTTCTTTGATCCGCGAACAAACACCGGACACACACCGACACACCTGCCGCTCACCGCCGACACACACACCGCGGTGGAGCAGGAGGATATCAGACACATTTACACGCTCTTACTGGGCGGATAGCGGCACCTGAGCGTCCCCGGAAAACATGGACGGATCACCGCGGTGCGACACCGAGAGGAGCGCCGGTCCCCGCGGAAGGAGACGGAGATCCAGCGCGCTGCTGGCCGCCCTGACCCTCTGCTCCAGAGGTAAGAGGAGGAAACTACACTCACTCTGGGTTAAAGACAACCAACCTGACGAGTTCACCACAGTTACCTGACTCAGGTGTGTGTGTGTGTGTGTGTGTGTGTGTGTGTGTGTGTGTGTGTGTGTGTGTGTGTGTGTGTGTGTGTGTGTGTGTGTGTGCTGAGCAGGGAAAGTTTCATGTGTTGTGTTCAGGTGTGGTGTTCAGGTGTGTGTGTGTGTGTGTGTGTGTGTGTGTGTGTGTGTGTGTGTGTGTGTCATGATCAGCTCTTGGTTTCCCACAGAGATGGACTCATTGTTCACATGAGATGGTGTTGGTGTTGGTGTGGGAGTGAGCGGGTTATAGACTGATGGTGTCTCTGTGGAATCAGCGTGTTTATATAGAGATTATCATGTTTAATGTATACCCATACTCTTCTCTATACTATACACTATATTTCCACACACTGTCTGGATCATATTAAGAGCACGTGTATATGAGAGAAAGAGTGTAGTTCTGTAGTAAGAGTGTGTTTGTGTGTTAGAGCGTATGGTTGTGTATTATGAGCCTGTTTATATAGACTGAGTGTTTTAGAAAGAGCCTGTTGATATAGAATAAGCTTATTTATATCTATAGTGCAGTCATATTCTCTGTGTATTTACATAAAACTTTATACTTGAGATATATATATATATATATATATATATATATATATATATATATATATATATATATAAAAGCATTATCTGTCTATATATGTCTCTCTGTGTGTATAGAAGGTGTGTGTGTGTAAATATGAATGAGCATGTTTATATGAGGAGCATGATTGTCTATGATTTTCCCCATGTGTTGCTCAGTGGATGTGCTGTATCTATAATCATCAGTGGGGATGTGGTTTATTCTCATGCTGGTGTAACTGAGCGCTGTGGTTGAGACACACATTTGCACACGTTTGCGCTGGTGTTGTTGTGAATGTGGTGTTTGTGGATTAATCTTGACTCATTTGAAGACTAATGAATGTTTCTGAGTTTAGAGTTTAGTAACTGAGGGAAACACTGAATATTCTATTAACTGAAATGAACCGCTTCATCAGTCAGATGGTGTGGAGCGCTCATCTCTGCATGTTTACCACACCGTCAGTCTGTCTGCTGGTGGAGCGGGATATTTCTCCATGACAGAGAAACAGATGGAGCTGTGGAGGAAAAGCTGTCCGTTTCCCACAGCCGTGATGATCAATATGCAGAAATCACAGAGCGTCAGGAATCTTTTAGAAAACTGTGAAGTGGGAATCCTCCTCCATCAAGAGCTGAGTTTTTATTTAAAGATGTGAGCTGAGTGTGTGTGTGTGTGTGTGTGTGTGTGTGTGTGTGTGTGGAAACAGCTCTTGATTGGCAGAAAGCGTCCGCTGTGTCAGCAGTTGTGGGCTTGTGGGATTAACATGTTTGACAAGCAGGAATTGGATTATCATGATCCGCCGTCAGCTCTCTGACAGACGATGTGCTGAATGACTTTTCCATCATATTTCAGTGGGAAACGGGAAGCGTTCATTCACACAGAAAGGAAAATCAGCCGCTGATTCACTCTCTCAAAGCATTCAGTGAGCGTTATTTACACAAATCTCCTACACTAAACCCTTTCTCCTCTCACTTCCCAACAGTTCAAAATAAGCCTGTCATAATGACACTTGTACATCATCATCTACTCTGAATTGTAAAATACTTTCATATGTACAGTATATATAAAACATCATCATTTCTATTGCTTATTTTACACTAAATGTCCTTCTGTCATCTTTTGTTGATGCGTGTGTGTGTGTGTGTGTGTGTGTGTGTGTGTGTGTGCGCGTGTGTGCGCGTGTGTGTGCGCGTGTGTGTGCGCGTGTGCATGTGTGCGCGTGTGTGTGTGTGTGTGTGCACGCATGTACAATGAGCTTCTGAAATCTACTAAATGAACAAATGAAATGAACAAAAGAAGTGTTCAACAGCAGAAAAGCACAGCGTGTAGTTCTGCATGATATGAGATGAAACTGACATCGCTGTATTTCATTGTTCTGTGATTTGATTTCACTTGTATTTTCTATTTGGAAAGAGTTTATGCTATTTTACACTGATTGGATGGTTTTGTGGGGGACTGTATCTACATAAGGGCGACGCAGTGGTGCAGTAGTTAGTGCTGTCGCCTCACAGCAAAAAGGTCGCTGGTTCAAACCTTTGCTCAGTTGGTGTTTTTGTGTGGAGTTTGCATGTTCTCCCTGCCTTCACGTGGGTTTTCTCCGGGTGCTCCGGTTTCCCTCACAGTCCAAACACATGCGGTACAGGTGAGTTGGGTAGGCTAAATTGTCCGTAGTGTATGTGTGTGTGTGTGTGTGTGTATGTGTGTGTGCATGTTTCCCAGAGATGGGTTCCGGCTGGAAGGGCATGCGTTGCGTAAAAACTTGCTGGATAAGTTGGCGGTTCATTCCGCTGTGGCGACCCGGGATTAATAAAGAGACAAAGTCTGTCGACAAGAAAATGAATGAATGAATGAATGAATCTGCATAAAATATTTATTTTCCAACTATTCTGAAATTAAAGCACAGATGAAAGCAACAGTACAAAGATAGGTTTTAAATAAAGAAGTAAAGTAAAGGGATGTATGGACATATCGTTATCAGCTGATAAATGCTATTTTTAATCTTACCATTATCAGTCTGATGTCAAAATTAGGCCAGTATCTTTAATCTTTAACTGCCTGCCCGGCTCAAAATATATTAATCTAAGGGCTTGACATTAACACTCGCCAAATGCGGGTAGATTTGAGCTGTGGCGGGTCAGACAGACACTAGCCTCTTTGGCTGGTTGGAAATGATTTTCTAATTGTAGTTTTCTTAAAGCATGGTTTGGCAATAAGCATGGCCCAATGTGTGCAAATGTGATCGTAGAATCGAGAAGCAGCACGACTGACAAAAATAACTGTGTTCGCTCGAGCAAAAGAAGGCAGATAAATACAGAATGAGACGATCACTCACACACACAGCTCATGTGATGCGCACGACTGTTAAAAAGCACACGCGCTCCTGTTTACTTGCTCGAAGAGATCGTGCCTAGAGGAGGCTCAACTGGTGCGATCGGGTTCCTTTGAAACAGTCTGGACAAGGAGCCATGATCATGCCTCCACAGTCCTGCTGCTTTCAAGAGATGCAGAGTTAAAGAAAACCCTTTTATGAGCAGCAGCGTCACTGCTTTCCTTAATTATTCCTTTAATAGATTAGTGTTTCCTCTTGGATGTTTTCCAGCTGTGGCGGCAGGCCTGTTTTTGCACAGATCTATCATCTACCTGTGGCGTTATTTCAATGACAAATGTCGTGAGCGCAGTATTAGAAGTCGAGAACACATTTATGTAATAGCCAGCATGCAAATCTCTGTGCTCCAAATCTGAGGAGTTACTGGTTATCAACATCAGTCCAAAAATCTATATCAGAGCATCCCTAAATCAGTGCTGTGTGGTTTTGGTGGAGTCTAACAGTATTGAGCTACAGAAATCTGTCAACTTGATCATTTTTGTGCCCAAATGGTTAATCTTAGTCGCATCCAAATAAGAATCTTTCATTTGTGTCCTCACACACTTCTGACGGAAACACACACTGTGGAGAAACTGCAGAGCTGAAACACCTGCCCAGATCCTGCATTATCAGACTGATTACCTGGAGAACAATCAGATCAGGAGGAGCTGAAACACACACACACACACACACACACAACAGGCATATGTACACATGCACACTGTAATGGGCACACACACACACACCACAGGCTGATGTAATGTGTGTTTCTGGAGCGCAAACCGTCTTGTGCTGCACCAGTATATTTAAAAAAATTGCCAAAGTACATCTGTATTCATGCATCTGGGAGATCAGATAGTTGATTTGAGCTTTCCGCTGTAATACTGCAGCTTCATGAAGACGTTTAGTCAATTTCCTACCATAAATAACTCAAAATCCTGCTGATGAGTGATGTGCCTTTCACACAGCTTCATCTGTTCACTAGTGTAAACCGTTAAATAGTCTACCAAATCCTGTCCTGACAAATATATATGAATAAGAAGATTATTGATTCAGCTTTCAGGTGCTGTCTGATCTCCATTTGAAAACAAAAAGAGTTCATAAATCACATCTGATATAAATATTCAGCATATTATTTCATTATAAACCAAACAACAATCATTATAACCTTTCAGTATTTAGTCAGTATCATCACTACACACACACACACACACACACACACTCACACACTCACACACTCACACACACACACACACACACACGCTTACAGGCTTACAGGTGCACATATACACACATGAGTGTTCTGGGAAAATATTGGAATATTAAATTATCAACAGTAAGTGTAAAACAACCAACTAAAGCAGCAGTGACCTTCTTCAATAACTCCTCTGGTCAGGACAGATGATCATCAGTGCTTCAGTATTTATTGCACATCTGTAAAGGCTCTCACTGTACCCCTTTTTCAAGATGTAAGATGAGTCTTGGGTGTCTCCAGAATGTGTCTGTAGAGTTTCAGCTCAAACACTCATCACATTATTGATCAGATGGGAGGGATTTGGGTCCTATTTTACTAAAATAAGAAACTTGTTGTGTTTCTATCAGCCCATTATGAGCATGGACACACTATACTGCACACAGCTCCGTCCACACAGCTGACGGAGGAGGAGGATTTCATCATGGCTGCTCTTTAAAAGCTTGAGGGTTTGGTCTTTCAGATGCTGTTCTTCTAAAGT
Source organism: Danio rerio (assembly GCF_049306965.1). Classification (NCBI taxonomy): domain Eukaryota; kingdom Metazoa; phylum Chordata; class Actinopteri; order Cypriniformes; family Danionidae; genus Danio; species Danio rerio. The sequence continues at coordinate 56,385,041 of NC_133188.1, read as the reverse complement.
TGTAGGTTCACACAGAAACATGAACGCCTGTTGACCACACGACACTTCAATAGTCAGTGAATAAAGCTGGGTCATATTTAAATCAGATGAGTCTGTTAAATGAATATGATGATGATAAAGCTGATACTGATGATGTGATCCTGTAAGACGGCTGAATTCATAAACTCCTCAGCGTCAGTGTTTATCTCCCTCAGCCCTCTCTCTCTGTCTGTGTGTGTGTGCGTGTGTGTGTGTGTGTGTGTGTGTGTGTGTTTATGTTCTGTCCTATATTTGATGCTCTGCCCCCCCACTCACTCTTCTCACGCGATGCTGAAATGCAGATTATAGCGGGCAGATTTACACACGCGCACCGTTTCTGCTTTCAGGTGTATGGAACAAAACTAATGCCAAAAGCGTTTAAAATAAAAAGCTTATAAAACGGCACAAACTGAAAAAACAATGCAGTTATTAAAATATTAAACAGAAATGCTGCATCAAAAATGTTAAATAGTTCCTCCTTAACCTGTGGAGATCATTAATCTGCACTCAATGGCTCTTCCTGCGTTTCCCACATGTAATGTCCAGTTTTAATAACTGCATTTGATCCACTGAGTGATAAAAGCAAATTTTAAAGTGAAATGAAGTGAAATTGCCTTTAGAATGTTGTAGATCATATTTAAGAGATTTTATGTGGGAGAGTTCTGGAAGGAGAATATGAAATGTTGAATTAAAGTATGAAAATAAAATATTGACAGCTTAAATAACCCGCTACAGTACATTTCAAGATCTAAAATACAAACCCTGCACTTCATGCCAGTAAAATGCAAGTGCTGCTTCTTTCAGTTCGTGTTATTACACAAGCTTTATTGCAGCACTTTTGTCCTTACAGACGCTGCACGGTCATACACACACATCTGTACAGAATATTTCAAACTGGTGTAATCAAACTGATGAGAAATGAAAATAGTGCAGCACACAGAGAGAGAGAGAGAGAGAGATCTGAAGAAGCCGAACATCACACACACACACACACACACACACACACACACACACACACACACGTTCCTAGTGTTTCTACATGCATGTGTCATCGGTGGTGTAGGGTGTAGTGGTGTTCTCTTTCTGCTTGTGTGAATGTGTGTGTGTGTGTGTGTGTAAACAGTGTGTTTCTGTCTGCAATTCGGTTTTCTAGATGTGTGTTTATGCCGTGTGGTAATGTTGAATGTGTGTGTCTCATCCTGATGAAGATGATGATGATGATGATGTAGCATCTCTTGTGTAGAAAAATCACAGTTCATGATAAAAATGATCAAAATAAGTGTGTGTGTGTGTTTGATGACCCTGTGTTTCTGTCCTTCATTCATCATCATCTCTGCGCCGTCGCTGGAAGTGTTTTGACGCTCAGGAAATGGTGTGTGTGTTGTTTGTGACCGGTGTGTCCAGCTGAAGGCATGTGTGATGGACAGCGCTGTTCCTGTGTGGAGCAGGAAGTGTTGAGGAGGAAGTGCAGCAGCTGTGTGTGTGTGTGTGTGTGTGTGTGTGTGTGTGTGTGTGTGTGTTTGCTTTATTCATCATCATCAGAGGATCATGTGGCTGAACACACAGAGCTGCTTTAGGATGCTGAATGCTGCTCATCTGATCATAAACACACACACACACACACACACACACACACACACACACACACACTCAGAGCATCTTCTGTTCCAGCTGTGTTTAACCTTTATTTCCGTCACGTGTATTGAGAGTAGGTATGGCTGATATGGACTTAAAGTTCATCACAATATTTTCTGCAATTTATTGCAATAACGAAAATTTGGACGATAACTTGTGTGTATCCACTGAGAGATGAACAAGACATCTTCAGAGAAGACAGAGTGAAATCTGAGATTTCAATATTTATTTATTTATTTATTTATTTTCTAAAAAAAAGACAGATTTTGTGGTGGAAATTCCCAGGAATTTGCTGACAATTTTGCAATAAAATAAGTAAATTTATATGTATATGTATATCTCTCTCTTATTTACTGTATGAGGTAGCCTGTGTGTTATGTGTAATCTGACACTATATCAGTGACACTAGATGTTGTTGTGTTATACGTCTATAACATGGAGAACTTTTCTGCTGGAGATACAGCTGCTGTCCTAAAAACCAAACAAAAGAAGTCGTGCACACACCTTAGGATCGATATACCAGAAAATTTTGACTGTTTTAAAACCTTGACTTTATCAAACCGCGGTCTACCTTGAACACTATCATCCCCTGCCGACTAGCAACAACTGTGCTGAAGAGCCGGTGTCCTGCAGAGTTTACCTCCAACCATAATCCAACACACTGCCTATAGCTTTAGTGATCTTAAAGACACTGCTCAGCATGTTCAGCTGTGTTTGATGAGTGTTGGAGCAAAACTGTGCAGGACACCGGCCCTCCAGGACTGAGTTTGCCCACCCCTGCTCTAGACCAGCCGTACAGTAGAGAGGCTTCAGTGTGATGATGTTCATGTCGAGCCCGCTGGACAATAGATAAATCAGGTTTTCTGTGTTCTATTTGTTCTGCAACCACAACGTGAGCATCTGTAGAGATGTGTTCAGACATCTGAATGCAGAATTACCCAAACACAGACTCTCGTGAACAGCAGACAATTAAATATGACAGAACTGTGATCCAGATGATTGACCAGGCTCAGAACCAGCAACAGAACACTCCACTGATGAAGGAGTTTCTCCCAAAGCACACACACTCCTCTGTCACACACTCTTCTGTCACACACTCTTCTGTCACACACTCTTCTGTCACACACTCTACAGCAGTGTGTATTTGTTCTTTGTTCTTCACAAAAAGGAAACACTTTTATGTTGAAGGAGCAGAATTGAGACGCAGCAAGACATTCCCACACAGCAAACACTGACAGCAGCTCCTCAGATGAGCAAGTGTCCGGCGCTGGACAAGTGTGTGTGAAGCTGAGGATAGTGGGTGGTCAGATGAAGTTCCCTCACTGCGTTTACACTGATTACCACAGCGCTGTGTGCTCAACACACATCAGCACAATCAACAGATCCACGCTGTGTTCTGGGAGGCTTCTGTTGCCCTCCTGCTGTTCAGTGTGTGTGTGTGTGTGTGTGTGTGTGTGTGTGTGTGCGCGCTCAGAGCAACAGGAAGTGACAGCTCTTTGATCTGAACACCAGGCTGGATGCTGATTGGCTCTTCCAGCAGATGGATGTAATAATAACTCGATCTGACATGATCGGTTAGCCTACATCTGCTGATCATTCAGCTGTACCCTCTCCATATTCAACATACAGCTCATCTCACAGACTTTTGGCTGCTGTGTGTGTGTGTGTGTGTGTGTGTGTGTGTGTGTGTGTGTGTGTGTGTGTGTGTGTGTGTGTGTGTGTGTGTGTGTGTGTCTAGTCCAACATTATTCATAGCAAAATTATTATTGATTCATTAATTTTCCTTCAGCTTAGTCCCTTATTCATCAGGGGTCTCCACAGCAGAATGAACCACCAACTATTCCAGCATATGTTTTACACAGCGGATTCTCTTCCAGCCACAACCCAGTACTGGGAAACACCCATTCACACACACACACTCACTCACTCACTCACACACACACTCACTCACTCACTTACACACACACACACACACACACACACACTCACACGCTCAATCACTCACTCACACACACACACACACACACACACTCACTCACTCACTCACTCACTCATTCATCTTCCTTCAGCTTAGTCCCTTATTCAACAAGGGTCACCACAGTGAAATGAACCGCCAACTATCCCAGCATGTTTTACACAGCGCATGCCCTTCCAGCTGCAACCCAGTACTGGGAAACACCCATACACACTCATTCTCTCTCACACTCATTCACACACACACACACACACACACACACACACACACACACACACACACACTCACACACACTCATACACTACGGCCAGTGTAGTTGATCAGTTCCCCTATAGCGCATGTGTTTGGACTGTGGGGGAAACCGGAGCACCCGGAGGAAACCCCCAAATTAACACTGGGAGAACATGCAAACTCCACACAGAAACCCCAACTGACCCAGCCGAGACTCAAACCAGAGACCTGAGTGCTGTAAGGCCAAAAAGCTAACCAGTGAGCCACCGTGCCACCCCTAGTGCCTGTTAAGTGCAGAACAAAGACAGCATGGTTAGTGTGTCAGCACACACACACACACACACTGATGCTTCAATCACAGTAAGATCATCAACTCTGTCTGTGCACTGCTGTCAGAATGAACAGCGCTCCGCATCTTCCTCCGCTCTCGACTGGTTCTCCAGTGAAGGCTCTATGGCTGTCTGCATGTTTTATGTATTTGGGTCAGGCTGTATTTCAGCCATAGATGCGGTGCGCTCGAGCTGTTTGTGTTGCTGAAGATCTGATGAAAGGTGAGACTGTAAACCTGACGGAGATCTGCTGTACACACACGTCTGGGTGAGATGCTGCAGACTGACCTCAGGCCAGAGCAACACTGCTAATCCACTTTACTGATGTATGATCTGATTATCTGTGTAACGCCACACTGAACAATCATCTCTTCAGCTGTGTGTGTATGTGTGTGTGTGTGTGTGAGAACTCCAGAATGAGGCTGTGTTTACTGTGGATGCTGCTATGCTCAATATAACATTGAAGGGTTCAATTCTCAAATGGCCTCCACAGTCACCAGAGCTCAATCCAATAGAGCAGCTTTGGGATGTGGTGGAACGGGAGATTGGCATCATGGATGTGCAGCCGACAAATCTGCAGCAACTGTGTGATGCTATCATGACAATATGGAGCAAAATCTCTGAGGAATATTTCCAGTAGCTTGATGAATCTCTGACACCAAGGATTAAGGCAGTTCTGAAGGAGAAAGAGGTCCAACCCGGAACTAAAGAGGTGTACCTAATAAAGTGGCCGGCGCATGTATGCTTGTGATTTATTATAATTAATGCAAACGCACAGCACAAAAAAAACTGGATCATCCCAATAAGTTAAACAAATGAAGTCTTTGCTAATATTCAGTTGATCTGCTGAAATGATCTTCAGATTGAATGGATATTACAGGAAAACACAATATCAGGTTTTTGCCCTAGTTCTGCTGCATCTACAATTTTTAGCTTTACTACAGAAATTTACCTTCTGCGTTCTCCCAACGGGCATCACGGTGGCACAGTGGGTAGCATGTTTACTTCACAGCATGGAGGTCTCTGGTTTGAGTCCCGGCTGGATCAGTTTCTGTGTGGAGTTTGCATGTTCTCCCCGTATCATCATGGGTTTCCTCCGGGTGCTCTGGTTTCCCCCAAAATCCAAAGACGTGGTACAGGTGAATTGGGAGTGCTTAAATTGGCCTTGGTGTATGCATGTGAATGAGTGTGTATGGGTGTTTCCCAGCGATGAGTTGTGGCTGGAAGGGCATCCACTACGTAGAATGTGTACTGGAATAGTTGGCAGTTCATTCCCCTGTGGTGACCTCAGATTAACAAAGGGACTAAGCTGAAAAGAATATGAATGAAAAAATGAATGTTTTCCCAACACATTTGACTTATCAAAAAGAACATTGAACAGTCTGAAGAGCTCTAATTTAATCAGAGCTGTTCTCTACACGTGTGAAGACTGACTATAAAGCCTTAGCTTCAGCGGTACATCACAGCAGAGCATCTGAGTATAGATTAATCCTCTATTTCTGATCCAGCAGAGCGAGAGTCTTCCTCCAGAAACATCTCACCGCTCATTTTTCATTAATATTGTGTTTGTTTGACTGTAAAAGTGATCCAGACACACGCGTGTGGGAACAGCAGCCGGTTCTGAAGGTGTGTTGGATGTATTTGGGTCAGTCGTGTACACACACACTGCAGGATTTGTCAGGTTTAGTGAACATCTTCCTCTGAAATGTTGAATATCGAGCAGAACTGAGAGACGCTTGGCAGAAGCGTTTATTCCCTGCCTCTAAAGCACAGGAAGTTCTGCCTCTGCTATTGAAGAGAGTCTCTCACACACACACACACACACACACACACACACACACACACACACACACACACACACACACGGCTCTCTGTGATTGACATACTAATAAAGCACTAAGAGGACGTTTTGTCAAGCGTCCAGTGCGTCTTAATCCTGTGAATGAAGGCTTTCTGCATGCGGATTAGAGCAGGAGGTGTTGTGCAGCGCTGGTGGGAACGGCTGAAGCACACACACACACACACACACACACACACACAACCCAGTTCCCATCAGCCTCTCTGATTATTTCTTAGCTTTTGTTGATCTGTTTGTTAAATGTTCACAAAAATAACAGAAAAGTTGTACAGGAAGACAGAAACAGATATTAAATTACAGTCACATACACACACACCCCTAAATAAAAATATATACATTAATAAAAAAAATAAATTAATTAATTTAATAGAGTTTAAAAGCAGAGTTACTGTCTCTATTATGTATAAAATGGATGTTGGATCATAACAATGAAATTACTGTTACATTGACACAGATAAATCAAGAGTTACAGTGTCAATGATGAAGGAAATAATGGCGGCAAAGTTTAAAAATATTGTTCTTAACACTTTCTTCCTTAAACTGAATTACAGACACACATGATGAATAACAAAATAAAAAGTAGAAAATATAAATGAAAAACAGAAAATAAATGAATAAAAATCACAGTGTCAATAATGTATAAAAAACAATGTTAAATCCATACATGTTGAAATATTCCATGTCCAACAATAGGAGAGTTCAGAAAACTATAGATATTGTTCTCAACTCACCCCTAACTCTAATGACAATACACACACGCACACACACACACACACGCAAACAGTTTTGTAGATACCCGCCGGTTGTTAAAACAGTCCACACTTCCCAAATACTGATGTTCATGCGTTCAGTGGATTGAACACTGAAAACTAAAAGATAAACAAACGAGTGTATTTATGTCTAAAATACATGTTGGATATTGAAAAGTGTGAAAGAATAGCCCATGTACACATCTATATCAACACACAACACTAAAAGATGAGCACACAACCCACAGACACACAGAGTTAAACCGAGTCTGATCTGAGAAACCTGAAGCCTCAGACTGAGAGTCTGCAGGACTCAAACTCTGCAAACACACTGCAGAAGGGTCCCGAGTGGAGCGCTGCTCTTTCTGATGAACTGAAGCGCTGCTGATGTGAGCTGATCTGCTGCACTAATGAGCTCTGCTGGACGGGTTAATTAATCAGTCACCACTCGTTAAGCTGGATTAACCGCTCTCCATTAGCACTCTGCAATATGACCATGTACATGCAGCTGGAGTCAGAATGATCAGCTCCCGTCACTTTTATTTCCTTTATATTTTGGTCCAATTTCTGTGTAACAGAGCAGATTATCTCAACACATGTCTGATCATAACAGTGTTAATAACTCATCTCTAATCACTGGTTTATTTCCTCTTTATCATGATGACAGCACATAATATTAGACTAGATATTCTTCAAGACACTTCTATACAGCTTACAGTGACATGTAAAGGCTTCACTAGGGTAATTAGGGTAAAGTTAGGGTAATTAGTAAGGCCAGACGGAATCTGCGGATGTTTCTTGCTATTTCTGCGGAGAATTTTAGTAAAAATCTGCAGGTTTCTGCGGAATTATTTTGAAAGTATCATAACTAAAACCTTAATATGTCAAATAAAAAATATTGTATTTTTAACTTTTATTTAATGTTTAAAATGCAAATCCAATTAGATTCACTTTATTTGGTGAACAAAGCAGATCTCATTTAAAATAGCTACTAAAAGACAGAAAATATTACTTTACAAACTTTATTGTAAATAAATTATTTAAACATTTTCTCAATATACAATAATATTACTGAAATTAACTTTGAAAATTAATAAAAATAGATTTACACACATTTTTTTAAGTAAATAAACCGAATTAATGATGGGCTAAAAATCTGCGGAAACCTGCGTAATTCTGCGTGCGCAGATTCCGTGTGGGCCTAGTAATTAGGCAAGTCATTGTATAACAGTGGTTTGTTCTGGAGACAATCCAAAATGAAATATATACAAAATTATTAATTATTAAATTAAATTATATATTAAATAATATTGATTAAGAAAGCTAATAAAGCTGACCTCAAAACTACTTTTATTCCAGCTGAAATAAAACAAATCAGACTTTCTCCAGAAGAAAGAATATTATCAGACATACTGCGAGCAATTCCTGAATCTGTCTAGAAATGAAACCTTTAACAGGAAAACAGAAATCAGTGGGCGGCGGGTGTATGTAAAGGATTTATTGAATGTAGAGAAATGCTAATATTGCGATTTTTTTTTTTTTTTTTTTTTTTTTTTTTTTTTTTTTTTTTTTTTTTTTTTWWTATATATATATATATATATATATATATATATATATATATTTTGTTATCAGGATATGACAGGATGACCTGTGCTGTGATATGAGATTCTGTCATAATAATAATAATGCCTCATGCATGTTGTTTGTACTGGCCTTTGTAGGTCGCCTCCAGCAGCAGTGTTCTCCATCATCCCCTCAGCAGAGGAATCTCCCTCTGAGGCTCTGTTTACATCATGTTTAGCTCAATAACGCATTAGCTGTGGGCTTTCTAACATTAGCAGGGCTGTGGATTGTGATTGGCTAAATATAGCATCAACATCTGCTCTGAATGAGGAGCGTCTGTCTGTCCACATCTGTGGGAGATTCCTGGGTTCTGTGTTGTTGTTTGTATATTCATTTATAATACATTTATTTTTTCAATCAGAATTCGACCAATCAGAGATCCTCTAGCATATTTAGCTCTGCTGTTTGTGTGAACTGCCTCTTTTAATGTAATGATGGGATGTTGTTATCTCGGGAGAGAAAGTTCAGGTTGTTATAGCTGTATATATGAATACCCAGGGCTTTATCTGGACTCCTGTCTTGGTTTTAAATCAAACATAAAAAGGCATGTAACAAGGTCAAATTGAATATGGGTAATTTTAGGTTTATTGGAAATTCATTCATTCATTCACGTTTTACACAGCGGATGCCCTTCCAGCTGCAACCCATTACTGGGAAACACCCATACACACTCATTCACACACACTCATACACTACGGCCAGTGTAGTTGATCAGTTCCCCTATAGCGCATGTGTTTGGACTGTGGGGGAAACCGGAGCACCCGGAGAAAACCCACACCAACACGGGGAGAACATGCAAACTCCACACAGAAACACCAACTGACTCAGCCGAGACTCAAACCAGCGACCTAAGTGCTGTGAGGCCACAAAGCTAACCACTGAGCCACCATGCTGCCCTTTATAAGAAGCTCTATTGAATAAGGCTGTAAAAATGTGTTCAATTTCTCTGATCCTCACGTCAATTATTGTGTGATAAGTTTGTCTAACACTAAATCTACAGTTTGAGTTCCTCAGGTCTTATTATTATATTAACAAACACTTACAAATGGAGATAAAACAGTTCCGTTTTCATCACTGCACCAGTGTAAAGGGTAGCTGGGAAAGCATCATCAAGTGTACAAATGGTAGTGTGGTGTTCAAGATACTGCCCGGTTCTGCTCCTCTCCTGCTGTCTGACTTTATTCAGTGTAAGTCGACTCGGCTGGAGCATTAATACACTCGGCAGCTTCTTTCAGTCGGGCTTGTTCTTCTTTCAGAGGGTCTTTCATTAGTGGAGTTTGAGACCACAGTCTGTTGGAGAATGTGCACCTTCAAAATCATTCAGGTATAAATTTAAGAAATGCCTTCTTAATGATCAGCATTGTGAACACTAGGCTTGTTGTTGTGGTAGTTGTTTATTGCTTGTGTTTTGTTTATAGTCTGAATTAGTATTTTTATTTTATTAACATCTGGCAAACGGACAGCCAATGAAATCTAGTCTTTGGGCTAATTTGGGTACGTTTACATTTTTGAGGATTGTTGATTAATATACACCATACTGTCATCTCAGCAACACTGCAGGAGTCAGATGCTGTGTCTCCAGTGAGGACTCGGAGAGACTTGTTGATGCTTTTATCAGCAGCAGGGTGGATTACTGTAACACCCTCCTCACAGTCAGACAGTTACAGCTCATCCAGAACACTGCGGCCAGGATTCTGACCTGAAGCAGAGAATCAGAGCACATCACAGCTGTCCTCAGGTCTCTACACTGGCTCCAGTTACGTTCAGAATAGAGTTTACAGTATTATTACTGCTCTATACATCACTGAATGGCCTAGGAGCTCAATACATTACAGATATGCTGACTGAACACACTCCTAACAGATCACTCAGATCATCAGGATCATATACACTAGAAACTCCAAGAGTTCAGTCAGAGCAGGGTGAATCGGCCTTCAGCTGCTAACAGCGCCCCCTGCTGCTGGAGTCAGCTTCCAGAAATGATCAGATGTGCTCCAACATTAGGCACATTCACATCAGGACTGAACACACATCTGTTCAGCTGAGCCTTTACTGCGGCACACACATCACACATCACACATCACACTGCTGTGTCTCTCTCTGCTTCTTTATGTCTATCTCAAAGTGAATTTCATTTATATAGCAATATTTAACACAACCAGAGGGTTTTATTCTTTTATACCCTGTTTAACACATTTGAATCTGTTTTAAATCCTTTTATTCTTTGTTGTTTTCATGTTCTTGTCTCTCTTTTATTCCTGTTTATGTACAGAAATAAACCTGCCTTGCCTACACTGCCAAATAAAGAAAACAAGACACTAGAGGAGTGTGTGTAGAGAGACGTGATGAGGTGGGACTGTGTGTGTGTGTGTGTGTGTGTGTGTGTGTGTGTGTGTGTGTGTGTGTGTGTTTCACTGATGAGACATGTGCTGTAATTACTGTTGTTGGGACAACACACACACACACACACACACACACACACACGCACACACACACACACACACACACACACACACACACTCTCTCTGCTGTCAGCTCGTGTATGTGTGTCAGTGGTCCTCTTCCTGCAGAACAATAGCTCTGTGTCCTGAAGCGCGTCTCTTCCTCCTCCATCTGTCTCTCTCTGTCTCCTCAAGCGTGATTCTGCACAAATGCTGGACATTTCAGTGCGCATCACAGCGCACAAACACACTCATGACTCCAACACACTCACTCAAAAGACGCTGTGAAAAAATCTTCAACAACTGTCATTATAGACACAACAGTATGCGTTATCAATATGACAGAGAGGTGCCGTCAGTGAAATCCTCCATGATAAGTGTTGTTTAATCATACGAGGCCTATACTGTAACTATACCCGTCTCAGTCGTCATGCTATTGCCGTTTGTGTTGTCTAAATGTTTGCATTTGCATAATTACATTTAATTAGATCCTAAAACTATACATTACCTGCCTGTTTCATGCGTGAGCAGTGATGATTTGTCAAGTAAATGCCAGGGGAATATGCGAATCCTATTAATACTGATGTATTATCTGCAAGTAATAGATCTGCTGAAGTATTCATGAGTTGTTGTTAATATTAGTTTAAACGTGAATGTCAATGCTATTATGATATTGAGACTTTAACCCTTTCAGTTTAATCAGAAGATAAGATTGCACTAATTACTAGTCATTTATAGTCTTGTGCACTTCTGAAATGTTGACGTACCTGATATTAAATGTCATTTACTTGAAAATGCTAAATATTGAATTGAATATAGTTGTTTGTCTTCATTTGCACACTCTGAATCTTGTGGAAATTATATCAAATTTCGATATATTTAAAAGTATCACATTAAAGTTGGAAATTACAGTATTGTGACAACATAGGTGTGTGTGTGTTAGCACTGTGCTGGAGAGGTGTGTGTCAGCTCATGTTAAACAGCACATTATAGGCTGAAACCATTAGAAGGAGGATCTTTTGCAACATGTGTAACAGTGTAAACCAGCAGAACTAATCGTGTGTGTGTGTGTGTGCGTGTGTGTGTGTGTGTGTGTGTGTGTGTGTGTGTGTGTGTGTGTGTGTGTGTGTGTGTGTGTGTGTGTGTGTGTGTGTGTGTGTGTGGTCAGTAGTTGACCGTCTGGCCTCTTCTCAGGGATTCCTCTGCTGTGCTTCAGCTCTGGGTCTCCATCGGCTCTGAATGTTAATTTAGCGTGAATAATCCCGTCTAAGAGCCCACCAGCCCTGTGTGTGTGTCCCTGCAGGAGCCGTCACACACACCTCAGACACACAGCGCTTTGTCTCAATCGATTAGGGCCAGGTTCAGCGTTCATTTCAGTCACTTGTTAGCTTTCTTCATTTGAACAGTGTGGGGACTTCACAGAGGAGCGAGCTCAGATTTTCCCCTGAGTTACGGTCTCTTTCTCAACGTGTTCCTTCATTTTCTCTTCGGCTTAGTCCCTTTATTAATCAGAGGTCGCCACAGTGGAATGAACCGCCAACTGTTGTGGGGGACTGTGGGGGAAACCCGAGCGCCCGGAGGAAACCCACGCCAACAAGGGGAGAACATGCAAACTCCACACAGAAACACCAACTGTCCCAGCCGAGACTCAAACCAGAGACCTTCTTGCTGAGGCAATCATGCTACCACTGCGCCACCGTGACGCTTCAGCATGTTCATCAACATTAAAAACGTTCAGCAGCTAAACATTTGGCAACCTGACACAGAACATGTCAGTTTAATCTACTTTACACACACACACACACACACACACAGCTGTTGGCAATACTGGATTCTGATTGGTCAGTCTTGACATTTCAAGGTGTGTAATCTCCAGATATCAACCACTGAGTAACACAGACTCATCCAGGGATTGAGACTCACTGTCAGTGGATGTGTTCATCCATATATTACCTGCTCATTCATATGTGTGTCTGCTCATCTGTCACGCTGCACTTTTGACTGTGTGGCGTTATCTAGTGTCTGAATAATACATGGGTTAGTCTATGCTCCGTTCAGTTGCTTTTGTTTCCGTCGGCTTTGCATTCAGTTAAAGAATTAATCATCTCTTACAGCTCAGAACACAGTTTTGGCATTTTTTTGTTTATTTTGTGGCAAAGTAATGGTGTAATAAGTGTAGTAAAGTACATTCAGGATGGTTGTTTTTGCAGAATAACCACTTCAGTCTTAAACTATAGTGCTAAAGTGCAGAATGCTGGATAATTTCAACTCTATTATCATCAACTCTGTTAAGGTTTAACAACAAGCTGAACAACAGTCACTTTCAGAACCAAACTTTACAGTAATAATGGGTAGGTTTCCTGTAAATGATGCACTTCTGCATTTCAGATCAGGTGTTGTTCTCATCTGATTGGTGCAGAATTGATTACTCTGCGTGTTTTTAAACCTGATATGAGCAAACCAATGAGAATCCAGCGCATCAGAGTGAAGAGGATATCCTCCATTCCCACACACTGCTCATATTCACTACAGACTACGCTACTAATATAACTGTGTTGAATACAGCCAACTGCCGGAGTGTGTGTGTGTGTGTGTGTGTGTGTGTGTGTGTGTGTGTGTGTGTTGAGGAATCTGCTCGTTTGTTCTCCTCAAGCGTCTGTCTGTAATTGACATGTCAGCGCAGAGAGAGGCAGATTCACAAACACACTCGCTGGTTAAGCAGCTCCTCTGCGAAACAGAGAATATTAATATTACGCTGCTCTCAGCTTCATCCTGACCCAGTTCTGTTCCCGCTGGGAGTCTCAGCACATCTCCTGCTCGGTGTTAATGGAGCTGCTAGTGTGATCTAAATATTAGATGATGCACTTCCCATTAGAGCTCCTCATAGAGTCATCACTGAGCTGTTCATCTGTCAGATCTGCAGGCGCTCTCTCTCTCTCGCTCTCTGCGTTTTGTCTCGTTTCTACTTCAGAAATCTGAACACTCGTACATCAGGAAGCTTTTTCTAGAAGAGCAAAAACACTGTCATGTTTTATGAAAAATGTCTAAATGAAGTGAGTGTTTAGATGCTGATGTTTATTTTAAATATGAGAAGAGAAGAGCTTCTGAGTCTCCATTGTTGAATTTTATTTTGCGCCAAGAAAGAAAATGGCAAATAATGTGAGTAGAACAAACTGGGCTGAAGGCAGGGGCATTGCTCAACATAAAGCTCTACTGGGGCACAACACCCCCTCCAAAAAAAAAAAAAAAAATATATATATATATATATATATTATTATTCCAAAACCCCAAAAAATGATAAATAAATAGCAGTACTGTTGTTATTATGCAATTTTTATTCTACATAAATGGCAGAAATGAATCCTAAATGTAACTGGAAAACAATCTAAAGACACCGCTAGAGTGATGCTAAGATCATTTAGGAAATCTTTTGCATATTAATTTTATTAAAATAAAATTCTGTAGACAATTTAATAGAACACTGAAAAGACGTGTTATAGAATGATCAGTTGTCTTAGACCCGACTAGGCTGAGAATTAGCTCCTGTCTGCTTCATGCCGAATGAAAATCTTATCAGGAGCCATGCAGTGTGAATAAGATCCCCATTATATTATTTCAACTTTTGTTTTGTGCACTTGCTGAACTCACTGCATGCCGGTTTCACAGCACATGAGTGGCGTGGCTATTTTTTGGCGTACATGTGCAGAACGGGACCGGGAGCAGAGCAGCGCAGCGTCAGTGTTCAGCAGGAGCGGTGTGTGTGAGGCGTGCAGGTATGCTGCTGTTTTTCTCCACACATGCTCAATTTGCTTTTAGATTAAACTGCATTGCTTTCATCAGCGTTGGTTCGGTTGCACATAGAGAATAACGTCTTTATTCTGGGGTTACCACTTTTAATAAATACACCTGCATATAAATTAAATCATATCTCAAAGCATTTACTGGGCCACTGGCGGTTTATACTGGGGCACGTGCTGCAGTGAATGGGGTCTAGCGACGCCTCTGCTTGAGGGTAATTCTGGCCCAGATGCAGCAGAAATGAGAGATTGTCCCTCTTTCCATCAAACCAGCTGCAATCAATACTGCATGATTATGTGCTGTCACGACTCAGCAGTCGATAAATGTGGTTATAATGGAAGTCAATGGGGCACAAACAGACCGTGACAGTGAATGAGGGAGGAA
>NC_133188.1:56362500-56365000 GCF_049306965.1 Danio rerio | reverse complement strand
GATTAGACGTCCTGTGGTGTGTATTGGGAGTTTACTGTGTTTGACACGCTTCAGACTGCAAAAGAAAGTGGGAAACCTTTAACAAGCGGAGCAGAAGCAGACAGAACAGCAGCTCACAGTGATGGAGATGGGTTGAAGGATGACGGCCGCTAGCCGTGACTGAACTGAAGGACATTGTTTGTGCTTCACATGTACGGCTGCTGTTATTCTGTCCCTGCTGTTAACCAGAGAAAACACTCTGCGGGTTTTACTGTCATCAGTGTTATAGGTGTGTTATGGTAGAGGAAGGCCTAGCATGTGTCATGTCAGATGCTCTGGGAGTGAAATCTGAGAGAAAGTCAGATGGTGGATAAAAATAAGAGCTCTACAGCCTTCCCCTGGCCTAATCTCCACCGTTTATGATCTGTTATAGATCTCGTCTCGACAAGACCCCAAACTAGAGAAGCTTTATTGTTATGGTTAGTGTCATTAGCTGTTTTCATCCACATGTGTAGTTTGCATATGTGCATCAAAACCGGTTGATGGAGACGCCAAGATGTGCATAAATGTTGAAACCGCATAAAGCAGCAGATGCGCAGAACTGAGCAGGATAAACTTTATATTCAATATGAAAAGATGCACATGGAAACAGTTTTACCGCACAGATTCCAGGATGTGCATTAGATAAGGTGATGATGTGAGTTTGTTATAAGAGATCGGCTGAGCACGCTGTAGACCATCTGAACTGTTGTTTTGGTCATTGTATAACGCCTGAACCGTTTGACTATTAGTGTTATTATATTATTAATGAGCTGCAGAATCAAGAGCGTCTTCAAACTCCACCATGCTTTCACTGCGCTTCAGGTTTGCCTTCTGAGGCGCATTCATTGAATGAAGAACAGATCGACTGCTTCTCTTATCGCAGTAAATTACTCAGTTTTTACTCTTGATAGTGACTCCAGGTAATCTGGAAGTGCTGATGTTGTTCTGTTTGACTCGTTGGATGGAAACGCTGCCTTATTCACAGCTTTTATGCCATAATCCAGTGTTGCGCTTAATGTTCACTTGCAGTTTTGGGTGTAAACACAGCTAATGCCATTGTGTGAGTCTGCACACCTGACACACTACACTACCTGATGTGCTCAATAAGACATGTTCATAACTCTTTACATTTATATATTTATATGAGAATTACGACTGCAAGATCAGTCATTATTATCACAAAAACATCACAAAAACTAGTGGGTCTGCTGTGTGTGTGTGTGTGTGTGTGTGTGTGTGTGTGTGTTTCAGCTGCTGCAGCGCCTCCTTCAGTCTGAGCTCAACACTACTCAGTAAATCAGCGATATTACAGTGTGTGTTATAAATCACTGCAGAGTGTGTGTGTGTGTGTTTTTGTGTGTGTGTGTATGACGGACAGCAGACGTGACCTCTCACTCAGAGATTCTGGCTGATGTGATCTCTCAGACAGGGGTCATGACCTCAGGGACTTCCTCTCTTACCCATCATCCTCCTGTCGCTCCTCTGCCTTTATTAACACCTTTATTCCCCCTGTGTGTGTGTGTGTGTGTGTGTGTGTGTGTGTGTGTGTGTGTGTGTGTGTGTGTGTGTGTGTGTGTGTGTCTGTGTGTGTGTCTGTGTGTGTCTGTGTGTGTGTCTGTGCGCGTGTGTGTGTGTGCGCTGTTGCTCCTCAGTGAGTGTGTCTGTCAGCAGCTCCTCCTCATCATCAGTGTATCTCATCATGACTCCAGCACAGTGATCCTCCTCCTCCTCCTCTTCATCAGTGGTGTGTCTCGGTCTCGTCTCCATCAGTGTACTGAAGCTCTGAGTGTAAATAATGATCATCAGCCGAGTGTTCTCTGAGCGCTGCAGATGAACCTCTCCTGAACCTGATTAATATTCATTAGCACATTAGCATAATCTGAGCAGGTTTTCCCGCTCTGTTTCCCTCTGTTCATTACAGATTCATTCAGCCTGATTCAGCAGGACTGTGTCCTTCATCTGTGATTCAGCAGGACTGTGTCCTCCATCTGTGATTCAGCAGGACTGTGTCCTTCATCTGTGATTCAGCAGGACTGTATCCTTCATCTGTGATTCAGCAGGACTGTGTCCTTCATCTGTGATTCAGCAGGACTGTATCCTCCATCTCTGCCGCTCTTCTGTACACACAGGAGATGAGCAGATCTCTTCTTCCCTTCTGAATCCACAGGAGTTCTGCATTGGTTCAGCCTCTGCTGCTCCGTGTGTTCTGGATTAGTGATGGGAAGTTCGGATCATTTTACTGACTCTGATCTTTGAGTCTCGTTCATCGAGATGAACGAATCTTTTTTTGAGTCATTTCGTTCATTTGGTTCAATTTTGCCAAAATATTACTAAAATATTATGTGTGGTTGCTAAGGTGTTGCTCGGGTGTTCTGAGTGGTTGCTAGGGTATTCTGTGTGGTTGCTAATGTGTTGCTCGAGTGTTCTGAGTGGTTGCTAGGGTATTCTGTGTGGTTGCTAAGATGTTGCTAGGGTATTC
>NC_133188.1:56345000-56355000 GCF_049306965.1 Danio rerio | reverse complement strand
ATATGTGTGTCACACAGGGTGGTGGTGTATGATAACGGCACCCTGCAGATCTCTCAGGTGCAGCAGCAGCGCAGCACAGGTGTGTACCGGTGTGTGGCTCAGTATGGAGAAGACCGGCAGGTGTATGTGGAGGCCTCGCTCAGGATTGCAGGTGACACACACACACACACTGATCACACACTGCAGTTATTCACAGCTACAGACAGGAACCCAGCATTCACTGCATGAGTGTGTGTTTGCTGAGCTGAACTGCTCTGTTGTGCACAGAACACAACACACCGGCTCCGCGATACACTCATGCTTTACTGTGCTGATGTGTGTAATCTGATGTGGGTAATGTGGTAAAGGTAAAGCTCACTGGTGGCGTGACGGATCACACATCTCCCACGGTTCAGATCACATTGCTTTTTTAGTCATGGATCAGGGGGGCGGCATGGTGGCGCAGTGGTCAGCACTGTGGCCTCACAGCAAGAAGGTCGCTGGTTTGAGTCTCGGCTGGGTCAGTTGGTGTTTCTGTGTGGAGTTTGCATGTTCTCCCCGTGTTGGCATGGGTTTCCTCCGGGTGCTCCGGTTTTCCCCACAGTCATTTAGGGTAACTCTAACCCAACAACCCACCACACCCCCAACAACCAAACACAGGACCTGTTTCCGTCATCTTAATATTTGACAGGAGCCTAAATGCTTTCACACATTGATTTGAATGGCGCGGGGGCGATCTCTCTCTCTCTCTCTCTCTCTCTCTCTCTCTCTCTCTCTCTCTCTCTCTCTCTCTCTCTCTCTCTCTCTCTCTCTCTCTCTCTCTCTCTCTCTCTCTCTCTCTCTCTCTCTCTCTCTCTCTCTCTCTCTCTCTCTCTCTCTCTCTCTCTCTCTCTCTCTCTCTCTCTCTCTCTCTCTCTCTCTCTCTCTCTCTCTCTCTCTCTCTCTCTCTCTCTCTCTCTCTCTCTCTCTCTCTCTCTCTCTCTCTCTCTCTCTCTCTCTCTCTCTCTCTCTCTCTCTCTCTGTCTCTCTCTCTCTCTCTCTCTCTCTCTCTCTCTCTGTCTCTCTCTCTCTCTCTCTCTCTCTCTCTCTCTCTCTCTCTCTCTCTGTCTCTCTCTCTCTCTCTCTCTCTCTCTCTCTCTCTCTCTCTCTCTCTCTCTGTCTCTCAGTTCAGTTCAGTTCAAGTTGCTTTATTGGCATGACATTAAATCCAGTATTGCCAAAGCATTTCAAATATGAAACATATTAAAACCATTGAAAATAATAATTAATAGTAATACAGATAAGATATAATGACACACAAAAAAGAAAAAAAAAACAATACATTTGATAAATATAATAATAATAATAGTAAAAAGTTTAAATTATTTAAATAAGACACAAATTTACATTAACCATTTCTTATGGTGTGTAGGGTATATACATATTTTGCAGCTAGTCTAAATGTCAATTCATCCTCTCCGAGTATATGGTAAAGTTTTTCTGAGTCATTTAAATTAAAAAATGAATTGATCAATGTTTCAAATTGGGGGAAAAATATTTCTGTAGTCGTGCTGTATTTGGGGCAGAACAGAAGGAAGTGTGTCTCATCCTCTATTTGGTTTGTGTCACACTGTTGACATATTCTCTTTTCCTCAGGAGTCCAGGATTTTTTATGTCTGCCTTTTTCTATTTCTAGGTCATGATCACAGAGGCGATATTTGGAAAGAATGTGCTTTTCTTTTAATTGTTTTAATGATAAATAATTTGCCAACTGTGTGGTTCTATTTAGGGCCGAATAACATTTAAGTTTAGTCTGGAGGTTGAGTTCAGTTTTCAGTTTTTCATCATAGTTATATTTTAATGTTTTGTCAATTTGTTTGTGAAGGTTTTGTTTGGGGACGGGTTCGGTTTGTGTTTTTTCCAGTAACTCAGATACCAGTGTGTTTAGAGGATGAGACACTGTAGGTTTTTCATTAGCCAGAAGGGCTCTATATTGGACAGACTGGGGGTCCGACTGATGCAGGTGCAGCCAGAACTGAACAGCTCGTTTCTGAATCTCCAAATTTAGCGGGTATAAACCCAGTTCAGCCCTGCAGGCAATGTTAGACGTGTTTCTGTGAATATGTAATATGCTTTTAGCAAATTCTAATTGTGTTCGTTCAATTAAACTTTTATTCCAATTTTCTAATTTTAAAACTGGTGCCCAAATTTCACTCCCATATAGTAATATAGGTTTGATAATAGCGTGATATAATTTAATCCATGTTTTAGTTGGTAACTGTAATTGGCCAAAGCGTGATTTTATGGCATAGAATGCTCTGCGAGCCCTCTCGCTCAGGGTCTTGACAGCGAGATTGAAGCCCCCAGAGGCAGAGATCTGGATGCCCAGGTATGAGTAACTGCTACAATGCTCTAGAGTTTCTCCTCTGTATGTGAATTGATATTTGTGTCCCTGAGATCTGGCCTTCTTCTGGAACACCATGACTTTGGTTTTGTCCAGGTTGACCGTCAGTGCCCATTCCTCACAGTACTGCTCCAACAGAGTCAGGCTGTGTTGGAGACCCTCTGCTGTGGGAGACAGCAGCACCAGGTCATCCGCATACAGCAGGCACTTTACTTTAGAGTCAAGCAGAGTGAGGCCGGGGATGCAGTCGGAGCCGTCTAGAATGTCTGCCAGATCATTAATGTAGATGTTAAACAGGGTTGGGCTCAGGCTGCAACCCTGCCGCACCCCTCGACTCTGCTGGACAAACTCTGTTCTCATATTTCCAACTTTTACAGCGCATTTACTTTTCTTATACATGGCTTCTATAATGCTATATACTTTTCCACCAATGCCAATTTGCAACAATTTGTATAATAGTCCGTCATGCCAAATAGAATCGAAAGCTTTTTTAAAATCAACAAAACAAGAGAAAATCTTTCTTTGTTTGTTCTTTATGTTTTTATTTATTAAAGTATGAAGGGAGTAAATATGGTCAGATGTCCGTTGTTTTGGTAAGAAGCCAATTTGTGATTTGTTTAGGATGTTATGTTTTGTGATGAATGTCACTATCCGGTTGTTAATAATATTGCAAAATAGTTTTGCTAAGTTGTTGCCAACACAAATGCCACGATAATTATTGGGGTCGAATTTATCTCCGTTTTTATGTATAGGTGTGATCAGTCCTTCAGACCATGTCTCAGGGATGTCACCAGAGGATAGGATCAGGTTGAATAGTTTGGCAAGAGCCCGAATTATATCAGGGCTGCTCTCTCTCTCTCTCTCTCTCTCTCTCTCTCTCTCTCTCTCGCGAGATGTAGGAGAGTGGTGAAGGTTTGGTGGGGAAGAGTGATTTCTACTATCTACTAAAAAACTATCTTTTTTCTTTAATTTCTTATCTGTATCTTTTTTTCTTTCTTTGATGTAAGCGTCTTATTTTTTGGATTTATTGATTCAAGTTATTTGGTGAGTGAGAGAATGGCGTCGCTCGTGGATGAGCGAACGCCATCTCTTTCACTTCGCCATGGTGTCAAGTGTATGACAGAGCAAGGAGTTAAGGTGGAAGACGTGCTAATAGCTGTGGGAGAACAAATCGGCTGTGAAAATATAGTTTCGGCGTCTAGGATGAACAAAGCAGTTGTTGTTTTTCTTAAGGAAGAACTTTTTGTCTCGCAGCTTATTGAGAGTGGTGTAACAATTGGTGGGAGTTTTTGTCCCGTACTACCACTAGTTGCGTTAACGTCTAAGGTAATTATCTCGAATGTGCCGCCGTTCATCCCCGATGAAGCCATTGAGCGAGAGCTCGTTAGGTTCGGAAAAATAGCGAGTCCGATTAAAGTTATATCGCTAGGATGTAAAAGTCCAGAGCTGAAGCATGTGATGTCGTTTCGACGACAAGTCTTCATGTTTCTAAATGAACCAACGTTGGACATATCTTTTCGGGTAATGAATGAAGGTAAGTCGTTTATGATTTATGCTTCTACTGCTGGATTGAAGTGTTATGAATGCGGAGATTTTGGTCATAGACAGTATTTTTGTCCCCATAAAGTGCAAGGAAATACAAATGATGACAATGGTGATGTAAATGAGTTGGAGGGAGTGAAGAATCAAGTGAAACAAACAGAAACGGAAACGACAATTGAGAATGATGTTGTTGGGAAACAGCAGAATGAAGGGAATGTGATTCAGAGAAATGTAATGAATGATGAAAATCAGGCAACAGTGGTACAAGAGGTTGTAGATGAAAATGATTTGAGTTCTGAAACTGTGACTGCGAGTGCTAGTGGTTTAGTGAAGCTTAATGAGAAAATGGAAGGACCTGTAGAAGGCCTATTAGAAGATGAACATAAACAGGATATGATGGATGATGACGACACTTTCTCTCAGACTTCAGATTTTTCCGAAATGGGTTCTCAAATGGAAGACAGTAATTTTTATTCTCTACAAGAGATAAATGAATTTTTGGATGATACTTTCGGAAGAACAGTTGAAGTTGAAGATTTTTTCCCAGATACTGATAAATTTGTGAAAACGGTTCTTAGACTACGGCGTACTGTTGGATTGGATGAATTAAGTGATAAAAAGAGATTTAGACTGGGGAAATATTTGACAAGAATAAGGAAGCGTAAAAGCTCGTTTTCAAGAAAATAGGTAAATGAGTCTGAAACACTGGGTGTTCTTTCTTTCCTATTTTTTTCTGATCCTTGTCTCTTTCTCTTCTATTATTATGGGGCTTATGAAAATAGGTTCTTTTAATATAAATGGAGCGAGAGATCAGACTAAAAGGGCTATATTATCAGAATTTTTAAAAATAAATAAAATTGATATTATTATGTTACAAGAAATCCATTCTGATAAGGCAAATGAGATAGATTGGGGTTTGTGGTGGGAAGGGAAGTACGTACTCAGTCATGGTTCAAATTTAAGTGCTGGTGTTGGGGTTCTTTTTTCAAAATTTTTGAATGTTGACATTTTTAAAACTGAAGAAGTGGTAGCTGGAAGGGTATTATTTGTTCACGCACAAGTTGAAGGAATGGAATTTTTATTCATTAATGTTTATTCACCAAATGTTGGTTCTGAAAGAATTGAATTATTCTTAAATATAAAGAGTCAAATTTCAAAATATGATAATAATGTTTGTATAATTATGGCTGGCGATTGGAACTGTACTGAAGATTTTAAAGTTGATAGAAACGGTGAAGAACCTCATTTTCAGTCAGGTTATGTACTTTCTAAAGTGATAAAAGAGCACAATTTAATTGACGTTTGGAGAATCAGAAATAAAGGTATAAAGCAATATACATGGGTTAAAGTAAATAATACTCAAATTAAGGGGGCCAGATTAGATAGATTTTATATATGTAAGTCTTTTAATAGTAGAGTGGTAAATGCTGCTATTGTCCCTAGTGGTTTCTCAGACCACCATATGGTAACTATAGATATAAATAAGAAAATAACAGCTAGAACACAATATTATTGGCATTTTAATAAAAAATTATTATATAATAAGTTATTCTGTGAGAGTTTTGAACATCTTTGGGAAAAATGGAGATTAGAGAAAAATAATTATGAAACTAAATGCCAGTGGTGGGAAGTTGGAAAGGCGCATATAAAAGTATTTTGTCAGAGTTATGAATCTCAAATTTCTTTTAAAGTTAGAGATGCGGTAAAAAAATTGCAATGTGAAATTGGTGAAATAGAAAAAATGATGTTAGACAATGAAGAAGGAACTGATAAAAGTGAAAAAATCCATAAGAAGAAGCTAGAGTTGAAACAAATTTTACAAGAACAAGTCAAAAATGCTTTAATAAGATCACACTTTTGCACGGTTAAGGATATGGATGCGCCTAGTTCCTATTTTTTTAAACTAGAAAGAAAGGTAGTTCAACATAATCCTATGCTTCATTTAAGTTATCCAAATGGAAAAATTACGGACAATCCAAATGAAATGAAAAAAATTGCAGTTGATTTTTATTCTGAACTATTTAGTGCTGAGCAGTGTGATGAAGAATGTATGATGGATCTTTTTAAAGATCTTCCTAAGTTGCAAACTAAACAAAGAGAGAACTTGGATAGTGATATCAGTTTGCAAGAGCTTACAGATGCGTTACAGCAACTTTCATTAGGACGTTCGCCCGGAATTGATGGAATAACTACAGAATTTTATCATCACTTTTGGAACATTTTGGGACAAGATTTTTATGAAGTGGCAAAAGAGTGTTTTGAAAATGGACTTCTTCCAAGTAGCTGCCGAAGAGCAGTTTTGTCTCTTTTACCAAAAAAAGGAGATTTGGCTTTCTTAAAGAACTGGAGACCTGTTTCACTGTTGTGCACTGATTATAAAATTTTGGCAAAGTGTTTAGCAAATAGGTTAAAATGTTATTTGGAGACAATTATTCATGGTGATCAGACATATTGTGTACCTGAAAGATCTATTATGGACAATCTTTTTCTTTTGAGAGATGTGATTGATTTGAGTATTAAAAAAAATATTAATATGGGGATTTTAGCATTAGATCAAGAAAAAGCTTTTGATCGGGTTGACCATAGTTACCTTTTTAGTGTTTTAAGTTGTTTTGGTTTTGGTGAAAAGTTCATTTCTTGGATAAAACTGTTATATCATGATGTTTCTACGTTAGTGAAAGTGGGAGGAGGGTTGAGTGCCTCAATTCCTGTGAGAAGGGGAATCAGGCAAGGATGTCCACTCTCTGGACAGTTATACAGTATTGTTATTGAACCACTTTTAAGAAGAATAAGGAAAAATCTTAATGGTTTTTCAATACCTAATTATATAAATTGTGATAAGATAGTGTTATCTGCTTATGCTGATGATATAACAGTTTTTATACATGGAGAAGATGATGTTAATAATCTTAAAAAAAATATAGAGTTGTATGAAAAGGCTTCTACTGCAAAAGTAAATTGGAATAAAAGTGAAGCATATGCAGTAGGTCGATGGATGAATAAAAGACTTCCAGATCTACCAGGAGGATTAAAATGGGGAAAGGAAGGTCTTAAAATTTTAGGTGTGTTTTTAGGTTCTTCAAATTTCATGGAAAAAAATTGGGAGGGACTGCTGGAGAAAGTGGTGGCCCGATTGTCTAGATGGAAATGGCTATTACCACAAATGTCTTATAAAGGGAGGGTTTTGGTAATAAATAATCTGGTAGCATCTACACTATGGCATAGGATGATGGTGCTTGAACCACCACAGGAGTTGGTGGTGTCTATACAAAAGAAACTAGTAGATTTTTTCTGGACTGGTCAACATTGGATTCGTGCTGCACAACTGTATTTGCCAAATTGTGAAGGAGGGCAAGGATTAATAGACATCAAAAGTAAAATTCAAGCTTTCAGACTGATTTCAGCCCAAAAACTTTTGTGTAAAAGCAAGTTGTCATGGACTCATACTGCCTGTGCAATCTTGAGAACAGTAAAGGGGCTGAATTATGATCTACATCTTTTTTGGATACAAACTGATGAGATGGATTTAACAGGGATTACATCGTTTTATAAATCAGTGCTACAAGCATGGAATAAAACCTTCAAGATTCAAAGAATATTTGACATCCCTAAATATTGGGTGTTGGAGGAACCCCTTTTTCATAATCCAGTGGTTCATGGTACATTGATATCTTCGAGGAGTGTACAGAACAATATGATTAAAAGGAACTGTACAAAGTTAAAACATCTGGTCACGGAGGATGGATGGAAGTCGATAGAGGACATAATGGTTTTTACAGGACTGAGATCCCATCGTTTAGCTGCACGATTCTTGGAAGAAATACACTCCTTTTTGCCTGGACAGTATAGAGCGATTTTACAAGAAGAAGACTCGAGTGAAGAAGTTAAAATTCTCCCTCTGGTGGTATCTTCAAGTTGTGAATTTGGTGGGTTCGAGGAAGAGACTGGAATTTCTAAAACATGGACGGTTGACGGAATGTCTAAAGAGGTTTTATACATCTTATGCGTTAAGAATGTTCACAATGATATACTAAAAGGACAATTATTGAAATGGACTAAAAAGTTTGGACCTAATTTCCCCTTAAGAGATCAGTGGAGGTCCCTATATAAATCTCCTCTTGAGAAAAGAATCGGGGACTTGCAGTGGAGACTTGTTCATGGGGCGATAGCTACCAACAGTCATGTGTCTCATCTTAATCCAATAGTTAGGAGGGAGTGTGCTTTTTGTGGTAAGGAAGAGAATGTAGAACATTTGTTTTTAAGTTGTACACGATTGGAAGACCTTTTTAATGTTTTAAAAGAGTGGTTTAGAGGTTTTGGTGAAACCTTTTCTGAATGTATTTTTATAGGGGGAGTAAAATATAGAATGTCTAAAAAGATCCTTTTCACTCTTTTAAATTATGTTATTGGCACAGCAAAATTGTCTATTTGGAAAACTAGAAAAAACAAAATATCAGGTGCTGGTGGAATAGATCCAGTGATTATGTTAAAAGGTTTAATTTCAAATAGATTGAAAATTGAATTTACTTTCTATGAATTGGTAAGAGATCTAATAACATTTGAAGAAAAGTGGTGTCTAGGAAGCATTTTATGTAGTGTTTATGAAGAACAGCTTGTACTTAATTTATAAAAACAATAATAAGGTAGTTGGGTTTCATTTTTTTCTTTAATTTTGGTTTTTTAATCGACTCAAAGATGAATGGAATATGATGTGAATGAACATTTAATGGATTGAGAATGTTTTGTTAAAAAGAAAAAGAAAAACTGTATATAATAAAGCTGTTTTAAACCTCTCTCTCTCTCTGTCTCTCTGTCTCTCTCTCTCTCTCTCTGTCTCTCTCTCTCTCTCTCTCTGTCTCTCTCTCTCTCTCTCTCTGTCTCTCTCTCTCTCTCTCTCTCTCTCTCTCTCTCTCTCTCTCTCTCTCTCTCTCTGTCTCTCTCTCTCTCTCTCTCTCTCTGTCTCTCTCTCTCTCTCTCTCTGTCTCTCTCTCTCTCTCTCTCTGTCTCTCTCTCTCTCTCTCTCTCTCTCTCTCTCTCTCTCTCTCTCTCTCTCTCTGTCTCTCTGTCTCTCTCTCTCTCTCTCTGTCTCTCTCTCTCTCTCTCTCTGTCTCTCTCTCTCTCTCTCTCTGTCTCTCTCTCTCTCTCTCTCTCTCTCTCTCTCTCTCTCTCTCTCTCTCTCTCTCTCTGTCTCTCTCTCTCTCTCTCTCTCTCTGTCTCTCTCTCTCTCTCTCTCTCTCTCTCTCTCTCTCTCTCTCTCTCTCTCTCTCTCTCTGTCTCTCTCTCTCTCTCTCTCTCTCTCTCTCTCTCTCTCTCTCTCTCTCTCTCTCTCTCTCCCTGCAATCGTTGAAAATTTAGGATTAATCTAGAAGTTAAAAATGTATTCATCCGCGTTCACGTGTGTTCTGAACCGTGGGTTGTGATCCGTATGAATCGCTGATCAACCGTGATCCGTTACAGCCCTACAGTTCACTCCGCAATGAACATCTGCTGATTTACAGCATCTAATATAGTTTAGGCTATTTAGTGTATATTAATGTGTGTGTGTGTGTGTGTGTGTGTGTGTGTGTGCAGAGATTGAGGAGATGGGTGCACGCCTGCACCGTGTGTTTCCTGCAGACAGCATGCAGCAGGTGCGCTGTGAGCCGCCGCGGGGGCAGCCGGAGCCGCAGGTGTGGTGGGAGCGCGCGGGTGCTCGTGTGGCGTCTGAGGGTCGAGTCCACCAGCGGGACACAGAGCTGATCTTCACACGCACACACACCTCAGACTCCGGCCTGTACGTGTGTGTCGCTCGCAACACTGCAGGACAGAAGCAGCAGGAGCTTCTCGTCACTGTGGCCAGTATGAAACACACACACACACACACACACACACACACACACACACACACACACACACACACACACACACACACACACACACACACACACACACCTGAGCACATATATATTAATACTAATATATATATTTATATGTGTGTGTGTGTGTGTGTGTGTGTGTGTGTGTGTGTGTGTGTGTGTGTGTGTGTGTGTGTGTGTGTGTGTGTTTCAGCCTCTCCTGAATGGATTGTCCAGCCAGAGGACACGTATATAGAGGAGG
>NC_133188.1:56315000-56340000 GCF_049306965.1 Danio rerio | reverse complement strand
TTGATGTAATTTTGCTCACATGGATAATTGAATATTAATCAGATGATGTCATCACGCTGCTGTGCCGTCAGCCAATCACTGCACTGCTGATCATGATTTCGAGGATGGATAGATCTGTCCTTCACAACACACACAGCGATCTCAGATCAGTTTATCCAGACATTCTAATCTGATTCGCGAACTTGTTTGAAGAACCAAATCATCCAGAGATCAGTTATCAAGATGAACAGATCCAGGATCTGCCAAATAATCTTAGATCATTTAAGCGAGGTATGAAGAGCAGACCCCAGGAGAGTTGTGTTTAAACAATTAGTTAACTGAAACATGTGAGGGATTAGGCTGCTCGCCTTCACCTCATCCACTAGTCCAGTCTTCTCCTGTGTGAGTTTAGCGTGTGCCGCCGCCGTGTGCACGTCTTTAAGGCTACAGGATATACAGACGCACCTGACCTCACGCGGCAGCAGATCTCTGAGCTTTAAATGTTCATCATTTACCTGCTGTTTCATATTATAAATGATCTGCATGTGTGTGTTCTGCAGGCTGCACTGACAGGAGTGTTAGAGATTAATGACAGAAAGAGTTGAAGCAGTCCTTTATGAACACTGGGGGGTGCACACATTCTCTCTGAGGGGGCTGTCTGATGAGTTCAAGACCACCATCAACACCTGTAGTGAGATCAGACCCAGCGGGAGACCCTTCAGCAACTGTCTGACATGCGCTGCTCTCACCTGGGGAGCTGTGCTCACACACCTGCTGCGCACGCTGCAGCGCAGACCAGAGTGTGTGTGTGCGGTCATGTGATGTGTGTGTTCAGCAGTGTAGTGTGAGGAGAGCTGTTCAGAAACACTAGCAGAAACGCCAGTGTGGACTTACAGAGAGTGTGATCCTCACGTGTGTGTGTGTGTGTGTGTGTGTGTGTTCAGGTTCCAGCAGATGGCCAATGGTTCTCTGGTGATCAGTGATGTGAGCAGTGAGGACAGCGGCGTCTACACCTGCATCGCTGGAAACACCTGCAGCATCAGAGACGCACCGGCGCAGCTGTTTGTAGTGGGTATGAGAAACACACACACACACACACACACACACACACACCAGGAGCATTCACACTGCACTGCGCTGCACACTCAAGATCTATACACACTCAAATATGACATTTACGTGTGTGTGTGTGTGCGCGTGCGTGCGTGTGTGTGTGCGTGTGTGTGTGTGTGTGTGCGTGCGTGTGTGTGTGTGTGCGTGCGTGTGTGTGTGTGTGTGTCCTCAGAGAAGCCGGCTCCGCGTGATGAAGACGAGGATAAGAGTCAGTTTAAGTTGTTCCAGACGGTGGCGCTGTCTGTGGCGGTGGCTGTGGCCTACATGATGGCGATGCTGGGGCTCATGTTCTACTGCAAACAGAGACGCAGGAGCAGACACACGCAGAAAACACACACCGCAGCGGAGGCTGAGACCGAGTGTCTGAACGGTAGAGCTCACACACACACACACACACACACACACACACACACACACACACACTTAAGGCTGAATTATACTGCTTCGAGTGATCCTGTGTGTGTGTGTGTGTGTGTGTGTGTGTGTGTGTGTGTGTGTGTGTGCAGTTCCTCTGAATGGCCACAGGGTGGCGGGGCTCCAGGAGGAAGTGGCTTTGACGGATCTCAGAGCTTCAGCAGACCCTGAGAAAGAGCAGAGCTGCAGTGACACACACCAGTTTCCCAGAGCGCACCTGCAGCACATCACCACACTGGGTAACACACACACACACACACATAGACTACACTCCTGCACGGAACTGCTTTATCTGTGTGTTTCTCTGACAATACCCAAACACCTGAGAGTGCTCATCAGCCAATCAGAATCCAGCTCACCTGTGTTTCAGTATAGTGTATTGTGAAGTATCTTTTTGGCAGTGTCATGTGACGTTACTGTGTGTGTGTGTGTGTGCAGGTCGTGGTGTGTTCGGCGAGGTGTTTCTGGCTAAAGCGCGCGCTCTGCTGGCCTCAGAGGAGCAGACGCTGGTGCTGGTCAAGAGTCTGCAGAGCTCAGAGGTGTGTGCGCAGAGAGAGTTCAGCAGAGAGATGCAGATGTTCAGCAAACTGCAGCACACACACATCACACGGCTGCTGGGAGTCTGCACGGAAACACAGCCGCTCTACATGATGCTGGAATATGAGGATCTGGTACACACACACACACACACACACACACACACACACACACACACAGCTTCGACTCTTCATATTTGTTGGTGAATTCTACTTTATAACTGCAGACTGTTGGATACAGCGTGCTCAGTGTGGTCAATCATATAGCTTTAATTAGTTACATGCATATATAGTTATATGTGGGGCTCGACATTAACACTCTACAAGTGTGGGTAGATTTCAGCTGTGGCCAGTTGGACAGCGTGTAGTTTTCTTGAAAAGCAGAGTTTAACTATAGGGATGGCGTGTGAGAATGACTAAAACAACAAGTCTATACCAACTGAGCAGAGGATCACGTGTGTGGTGAGACGCAGCTGATCCTCCCTCACTGATGGGGCTTCAGTGTCACGCACAGCTGATGTGATGCACACGAGTCTTTAACGTTAAAAAAGAAACAGTTGCTTGTGCCTGCAAGCGTGATTAGTGTGATCGGTGCTCTTAGAAATAGACTTGGACAAAAAGTGATGCTCGTGTACCCTCAGTCCCGCTGCTCTCAAGAGCTCCAGATTTAGTTTCAGATGGATTTTTGAAGCTAAGTGTGAATTAAGAAGTGAAATAGAGGAGCAGCGGAGGCGTGTGGACACAACACAACATCTAAATCAAGTCATGTCAGCATGCCTCAGTCAGATCTCTGCATATAAAATAGACTTCCTCAAGAGAAGTGTGGCTAGTGAAGACGGCGAGTGGCTAGTGATGTTGGAGATCTACTAGCCACAGCTGCTCATGTGTGTGTCTGAGGTGATTATCCAGCAGTGCAGACGATGACGGAGCTCTTCTGCTGTTACAGGGAGATCTCAAACAGTTCCTGCAGATCCAGAGCAGCAGCAGCAGCAGCAGCAGCACACACCCCATCAGCACCAGAACTAAAGTCAGTGTGTGTGTGAGAGTGTATGTGTATGAGTGTGTGCGCATTTGATGAAGTTGTATTATGTGTGTGGGTATGTGTGTGTGTGTGTGTGTGTGTGTGTGTATGTGTGTTCATAGCTGTGTCTCTGCATGTGTGTGTGTGTTTATGACCATGTATTTGTGTGTGTGTGTCCTGCAGATCTCCATCTGTGCACAGGTGGCTGATGGGATGCAGTATCTGTCACAGCAGGGTTTTGTGCATGGAGATGTGGCTGCGCGGAACTGCCTGATCAGCGGACAGCGGCACGTCAAAGTGTCTGCGCTCAGCCTCAGTCAAGACGTCTATAAGAGGTGTGTGTGTGTGTGTGTGTGTGTGGACTGCTGCTGTGGTGTGTGTGTGTGGAGCGCCCTCTAGTGTCGATGTGTTAGACTCACCGATGTGCTGCTGGTGTGTGTGTGTGTGTGTGCAGTGAGTACTATCAGCACGGGCAGCTGTGGATCCCGCTGCGCTGGCTGCCGCTGGAGTGTGTGCTGCACAGGGAGTTCTCCAGTAAGTCAGACGTGTGGGCCTTCGCTGTGCTGATGTGGGAGGTGTTCAGTCTGGCGGATCTGCCCTACACACACCTCAGTGACGAGCAGGTGCTGGAAGGTCAGTGTGTGTGTGTGTGTGTGTGTGTGTGTGTGTGTGTGTCCAGATGTTCCCTCAAGTACAGCAATACCTGTAGGTTTGGACTTTATGGGGATTTTAATGTATTCTTGTATTTTATTGCATGTTTGATTTCTCTGTTGTTGAAGCGCTTTGGGTTTTAGAAAAGCGCATTATAAATAAAATGTACTATTAAAATGTATTATTATTAGGGCTTTTGTTGACACATGTGCAAGATCAGATTTGGATGGGTACCAGCAGGCTAATACCCGATCCAGCAGAACTATGCAGTATTGAACCGATCCAGGTATTGGGAACGGTTCATCGCTAATATTTATAAATAATTAAGTGCTAACTGTTCATGTTAGTGAAGATAAATTCTGTACAATGCAAATAAAAAGAGTGTCAGCAAGCAAACTCCTCAGAGCACTAGTGGGTTGTGGGGACCCCCTTGTGGCGGCGGGGCTCAAAGCATCTGCTGAGTTTGCTTTTATTAAGCGCCTCCTCTGTTGCCACAGTAACACCAGTTAAATGATGCCTTGCAACTGGTTTGCTGTCAATTAACCGTCACCTTAGAGTTATAAGCCTCTGCCTGACATTTTGTCAACATTGAGTTATTGACATATTCTTATTAAATGACAACTTATTTACATTATGGGATGTTTTTTATCAGTTGTTCACATTTTAAGGCTTTTTATTTTAAAAACAATTATTACACGCACACTGTTTGCTTAATATGTCAAGATCATCCAGAAGGCAGAGAGAACCGTGTAACTGCACGGTGAGGAGATGTCAGTGTAATGTGCTTATTTTATTGTGTTTTAGTGTGTGTTAGAGCTGCAGCAGCTGATGCTCTTCAGACACATGTGTTGTTGTGCTGGTTGAAAGTCTCTTCATGTTTCAGTAGTGCTGATGACAGTAAATGATCTGAATGTGTTTATTCTTAGATTCTGGGTGAGGCAGAAAACTGAAACATGTTCATCAATTAAAATTCATCAAGCCGATAATTCCACACTTCTGATAAGTAGCCCAAACTGTCTGTCAGCAAATGCGGATGTGTTCATCTGCAGCCGTTCACACAGATCCGCCATTTGCACATGAGAGAGAGAGAGAGACAGCGGTAAAACCACATGCTGAATCAACACTTGTAAACAAGGAAATGCCAATGCGTAAGCCGTCGAATGGACAAAGCAGACCAACCTACCCTAGTGTACAGCACACAATGATGAGGAGAGATCTAAATCTTATGCATCATGGTCAACAGTATGAAATGCATGCAGACTCATATGCAGACTCATGCATAAAGCATATTACAAAGTAGTCCAACATCGACATGAATGTTGCATCAACCAGCTTCAGTTTAGCATCCAAAGAAAGGCAGATCTTCATTCTGAAAACACAGCCTCAAATCACTTTTAATGTATTCACCAATTGCTGAATGTGGAAACTGAACGAAAGTGTCTCATCAATTAAAATGCCAAGATATTTGTACTGGGACACCAATTCAGTCTATAACCTGAGCGGTAGTAACAGCACCCGGCTTCTGCTCAGCTTGTTTAGAGTTTAGAAATAGCATCAGTTTAGTTTTATTAGCATTTAAAACTAGTTTTAACTCTGATCAATTAGGCTGAAGAGCATTTAAAGTGATCTGCAGTTGAGAGAGGGCCAGACTGGGTGTAGATGCAGCCGTGTATATGACTATCATCAGCGTAATATTGAAATATAATGTAGCTGAAGTCTACAAGTACTGTCTTTAAATATTTCCCAGATGATGTTGAACAGATTGAGGAAATGTTCACAGTATGTCTGATAATATTTGTTCTTCTGGAGAAAGTCTTATTTGTTTTATTTGGGCTAGAATAAAAGCAGTTTTTAAAACTCATTTTAAGGTCAATATTATTAGCCCCTTTGATCAATATTTGTTTTGGATAGTCTACAGAACAAATCACTGTTACACAATGACTTACAAATTACCCTAACCTGCCTAGTTACCCTAATTACCCCAGTGAAGCCTTTACATGTCACTTTAAGCTGTATAGAAGTGTCTTGAAAAATATCTAGTCTAATATTATTTACTGTCATCATGACAAAGAGGAAATAAATCAGTGATTAGAGATGAGTTATGAACACTGTTATGATCAGAAATGTGCTGGAGAAATCTGCTCTCTGATAAACAGAAATTGGGGGAAAATAAACAGAGAGCTGAATAATTCTGACCTCAGCTGTATATGAAGTGTAATGTTGGGTAATTGGTAGTGTTAGTGGGTAATTGTTAATATTACCTTCCTGTACATTTATTTGTACATTTCACTAAGCTTTATGGTACACCACGTTACACTTATGGTGGATCTGATTCCTCTGTGTGTGTGTGTGTGTGTGTGTGTGTGTATGTATGTATGTATGTATGTGTGTGTGTGTGTGTGTGTGTGTGTGTGTGTGTGTGTGTGTGTGTGTGTGTGTGTGTGTGTGTGTGTGTGTGTGCAGGTCTGCGTGGTGGTGTGTTGCGTCTGCCTCCTCCAGCCGGGTGTCCCGCTCCGCTCTTCAGTCTGATGCGCCGCTGCTGCTCCTCCAGTCCTAAAGAGCGGCCGGCGTTCAGTGAGATCCTGCAGACGCTGACAGACGCACACACACACCCTAAAGTCTAGAGGAGTGTGTGTGTGAGACGCTCAGGATGAGGTTAATCCGCCTTAATAAAGACACACTCCATCATTGACCCGTTCAGCCTCAGGGAAGCAGAAACACACTGACCTCTGCAGCGCCGACAATCCAGACCACGAGCAGCTGACCATGCTGGAGCTCTGTGTGTGTGTGTGTGTGTGTGTGTGTGTGTTTACTCAGAGGATGTCACATAAAGAGCAGCTCTGGTTATCTTCAGTCACGTGGTTGAGAAACTGATGATAGTGACTGACATACATAGCTATAGTACGATTAACACATGTGGACTAATTAATGAGTGTGTGTGTGTGTGTTTGTGTAATTGTGTGTGAGATAGTGTGTGTGTATGTGTGTGTGAGAGAGTGTGTGATCCTGCTGTTTCTCTGAGGTGCTCACAGGCTCTGTTACTGTAATAATTATGCAACACCTCCGACTGCAGACCTTTCTGAAGCCATGATGATGTGTGTGTGTGTGTGTGTTGATGATCAGCAGCTCTTAGTCAGTCCAGATCCCGCAGATGTACTCAGGTCAGGACACAGAATGAGGGCTCGTTCACACACAGAATGCGTCTTTTCTTCAGACAGCTCAGACTCAGAGCTCAGGAAGAAGTTCAGCATGAAGCGTGGGTGTGTCCAGACACACACTGACCAACACTCGCAACAGTTGCCCCGCCTCAGAGCTCTTCTGATTGGTCCTCTGCTGTGGAACTGACAGTGGTGAGCAGCGCTGTATTTAAAGTCAGTATTGAACCCCGGTGTCCTCTCCTTATGTGTGTATGTATACAGTAGCGGCTGTTAGAAGCGATGCGTCTGCACTTCATTATGATGAACACATTAATCTGTCCTCAAACTTTAATCAGACACCAAACCTTCCCCCTCACACTAGCTGCGCCCCAAATCGCACACTTGTGCACTATTCTACGCCATGGTATAGTATAGTAGTGTGAGTCGTGTGTTCACACTGGAAACTCCAGCAATAATCAGAGCACTTTAATAACCGGATGATGCTCTCGTTCAGCCGGTATAACGAAGTGTGGACACTTCACACACTCCACGACTGCAGGTTTGCTCACGGAAGCAATTAGCAGAAGAGGCGGAGCTATCGGGCGCACGTGTTGGATAACCAGGGCCGGAGCAAGCTGAACTGCCGCTCTAGGCAGAGGACGATCACGCCACCCTCAACCCCAATGTGAAAACCAAAGTGACCGGTTATGAAAATGAAGTGAGGTGTCGCGGACCTCTTTTCCAGCGCACTATAACTGAGGGTGCTGAGGGAGGGACGGAGGGAGGGAGGTGTCGCGGACACTGCGCTCTTTATTCTGCCGCCCTATGCGCGGAAATAACTGAGGACGCGCGGGTGCTGATGGAGGTGTCGCTGACACTGTCCTCTGTATTCTGTCATCTATGAGCGAATATATCTGAGGACGTGGGTGGTGAGGGAGGTGTCGCGGATGCCGCCCACTCTATACTGCCGCGCTAGGTGGCCGCCTAGGTCGCCTCTATGGACGCGCCGGCCCTGAGGATAACTTCATTTATTTTTAACTGTGAAAGCAAAATTCTCCTACGAGAGTGATTACAGCGCCTCCCGATGGTGAATGCGGTTATACTCACGGCAGGTATTATTTGGTAGTTTGGTCGTTTATTTCACTGATTTGGCGACCAGCAAACGTCATCAAAGAAACTATTTGAATTTCCACGTAGTAAAATAACATCAGTGTGCCATTCAGGACGACACTATATACATGCACTCTGCTGTTGAGTGCATAAGTGCATAGTGTGCCATTTGAGACGCAACTACTGACTTCATTTCTGGTCACATGGAATTCCCTTAGGGCGGAGCCATCAGTCATATAAGGTGGAGCTATCAATTCCTTAGGGCGGAGCTATCTGTTCTTTGGGGTAGACCTATCAGTCATATAGGGCAGAGCTATCAATGCTTTAGGGTGGAGCTATCAGTTCTTTAGGGTGGAGCTATTAATGGTTTAGTGTGGAGCTATCAGTTCTTTAGGGCGGAGCTATCAGTCGTATAGGGCAGAGCTATCAATGGTTTAGGGTGGAGCTATCAGTTCTTTAGGGTGGAGCTATCAGTCGTATAGGGCAGAGATATTAATGCTTTAGGGTGGAGCTATCAGTTCTTTAGGGCAGAGCTATCAGTCGTATGGGGCAAAGCTTTTAATGCTTTAGGGTGAAGCTATCAGTTCTTTAGGGCGGAGCTATCAGTTCTTTAGGGCGGAGCTATCAGTCGTATAGGGCAGAGCTATAAATGGTTTAGGGTGGAGCTATCAGTTCTTTAGGGCGGAGCTATCAGTCATATAGGGCAGAGCTATTAATGGTTTAGGGTGGAGCTATCAGTTCTTTAGGGCGGAGCTATCAGTCATATAGGGCAGAGCTATTAATGCTTTAGGGTGGAGCTATCAGTTCTTTAGGGCGGAGCTATCAGTCATATAGGGCAGAGCTATTAATGCTTTAGGGTGGAGCTATCAGTTCTTTAGGGCGGAGCTATCAGTCGTATGGGGCAAAGCTTTTAATGCTTTAGGGTGGAGCTATCAGTTCTTTAGGGCGGAGCTATCAGTTCTTTAGGGCGGAGCTATCAGTCGTATAGGGCAGAGATATTAATGCTTTAGGGTGGAGCTATCAGTTCTTTAGGGCGGAGCTATCAGTCGTATAGGGCAGAGCTATTAATGGTTTAGGGTGGAGCTATCAGTTCTTTAGGGCGGAGCTATCAGTCATATAGGGCAGAGCTATTAATGGTTTAGGGTGGAGCTATCAGTTCTTTAGGGCGGAGCTATCAGTCATATAGGGCAGAGCTATTAATGCTTTAGGGTGGAGCTATCAGTTCTTTAGGGCGGAGCTATCAGTCGTATGGGGCAAAGCTTTTAATGCTTTAGGGTGGAGCTATCAGTTCTTTAGGGCGGAGCTATCAGTTCTTTAGGGCGGAGCTATCAGTCGTATAGGGCAGAGATATTAATGCTTTAGGGTGGAGCTATCAGTTCTTTAGGGCGGAGCTATCAGTCGTATAGGGCAGAGCTATTAATGGTTTAGGGTGGAGCTATCAGTTCTTTAGGGCGGAGCTATCAGTCATATAGGGCAGAGCTATTAATGGTTTAGGGTGGAGCTATCAGTTCTTTAGGGCGGAGCTATCAGTCATATAGGGCAGAGCTATTAATGCTTTAGGGTGGAGCTATCAGTTCCTTAAAGCAGAGCTATCTGTTCTTTAGGGCGGAGCTATGAGTCATTAGGTGCGTTCAACTTGAACCATGGCTGCAGCCGGTGATCGGGGTTGGCTAATAACAACAGGCGGGGGCGGAGTTGTAACCGGAGCCGGACACTTCAGGGTTCAAAGTTGTGGCAGTCATGATGACCGATCACATGGCGTCATCATCATTTATTTATTTATAACAATAAAAGATTTACTGTACAAATAAAAGAAGGACTACAGTCTCTCTACAAACTATAGCTCATTAGTAAAGAATAAGGGGATTATGAATAATGATGAGTTATGAATAAGGGGACACGAGAGGGTAATTCAAACATAAAAACCAACAAAAATGTTTTCACATATTCAAACACGAGGTATCAGCCTAGAGTGTGATGTTTAAACTCCTATTCGTGCTTATTGCTTTGTATTTAATTTATTATAATAAACTGACAATCAAAACTTACATTTCACGACCACTTAAAGTTTGAATCTTCTTTTATTACTTGACATGCATGAAACCCCTGCTGCTGCGGTGCTGAGCGCTTCATCAGACGCCAGTGTAATGCTCATTCACTGTTCTCAGGCGTGTGTTTACACTGAAAGCAATAGTACAGATGTATACTGCAATGGAAAGACACATTCTGTGTGAACCGACCCTTATTCCCCTGCTGTCCATGTGTTATTGGAATATTTCCAAATGTTTACTGTTAAACATAACTGAATAATAATCTCTCATTTCTGTTCCCTTCGCCATGATGCAGTAGTTACTCTAGTAATTTAGCAGGATGCCAGTTTTCAGTTGATTTAAGAGGCTGAATTCAGTAGCCAATCAGAGGTGGTCTTGTTTGACTGCTTCATTACGCTGGGCTGGCCTGCACCGCTTCAGGATTGCAGTAGTGTTGAATATAAAGCAGAGATCAGAGATGAATGTTTGAGCAGCACATCACCTGCGCCGGTCCCTCATGTGTCAGTGGATTCTGAGCGTCTGTCAGTGTTTAATCCTGTATTAGTGGAGATTCTGCTCATGTTTCCAGCACTCTCAGGTCTCTGCATCTGCTGCTCTGAGCTCTGCTGGTTTCTCCTCAGGCTGATGTGTTTCTGCTGGTGTTCAGGGACGTCTGTTTGCTGGAGATTCTGGAGGATCTGGAACTGATGAGATCTGCTGTTTGAGGCATTACTGATGAAGGTTTGCTCCTGATTAATGATTCTATAATGCAGTTCTGCTCCTGCTGTACAAATGTTCTCCTCCACAGCTGAAAGTGCCTCCAGCATGAAGGACAGGACTCGCTCACTGCTTTACACACTGCGCTTCTGCTTCAGTTGAGGATTACTGTTTACAACACTGCTTTATACACGCGCTCAGATCGGCTTATTATTGTTTATTGGTGGTGTGTATGTGTGTGTGTGTGTGTGTGTGTGTGTGTGTGTGTAATCATTCCTCTGCTTTTTAAAGGTCACAGATGTAAAGCTGCTCATTATTAAACACACTTCTGTTTTTAACAACCTCCATCATCATTCTGCAGTTTCTCTAATTATCAACACACACACACACACACACACACACACACACACACTCTCACTCCAGCGTAACTGATGTGTGTAGATCTCTGTCCAGCAGGTGGCGCTGAAACATCTTTATCAGAAACACACACACACACACACACACACTTTCTGGATGCTTTGCATTACCGATTGAACATCTCTATAGTCATGATTGAGCTGTTTTTATTGTTTATTTTATAGGCATCAGGCATTCATTAATGCTTCACCCCCCTGAAGAACGTCAGAACAAGATGCTGAAGCTCAGACGCGCTGCTTTGAGAAACTGTCAATCACAGCTGTCAATCACGATGACACGCCCAGCATTAAATTACTGCTAAAAACAAACTGTTTACAAAAATGAAGATCTGCACCTATTTCAGCACAATAACCAGCGCCTTAATCCACCAGAACTATCTTTCGGGACATTTTATTGCAAGTGTAATAATTTTTTTATTTGGGCTCAAGTCTCCTTCATTAACACGGAGGAGGCGGGCTTTATGACTTGTTCTGCAGCCAGCCCCCAGGGGGCGATCTAACGGCCGAAACCTTCACTCAAACGCAGGCTTGCGGCACACTTGGCCTGTACCTTCTCTCCTGTAAAGCATGTGGAGTGTCAGTGAGAGTCGTGTGTTTGGGGCTGGATGCTCGGCCGTTTCCTCTTCTCCAGTATCCATTGTGAGGGTGCTGTCGCAGATGGAGCTGTCAGATGAACGCCGCTCACTTTAACATTAATTTGGCTTTATAACTGTGCTTATCACTGAGTGACGAGCTGGTATAGTACGCTGAAAGCGTCATGTCAGTAATAATATATATAATATGTCATCAATATATCTTAAGACAACAACAAACTGCACCGCGTCAGATGTCATTCCCTCAGTTTAAGTGCTAGCGCTCCTGATGTTTTTCTGCAACCTTGCTGCGGGCGCATCACAAACATTTTTACAGAGTTAGCTTAGCAAAGCCTACAATGAACGAATTTTGGGGACTACAAACAATACTTCCGCCCCCTGTGAGATCGCAAAGGTTCGTTTACTGCGCACACACACTGCGCAGGTAAGGGGCGTGGCCAGAGGCGCTGTAACGTTACAGCAGATGAAGCTAAAAATGCGTCCAAATACGGCTGCTTCCACAGAGCTTCATCTGTTTCTGTATTTTGGGCTTCCAAAGGACACGACACAAAGACAGAAGTGCTCACAGTTCAATATTAATCATGTTCTAGAGAATTATAAATAACACAGCAAGCGTGATCTGACAAAACAGCTCCAGAATCTCCCAGTTCAGTGCTGGATTCGGCTAAAATCTCCTCCGCAGAAGCTGTGAACTCGACCTGTGAGTGTTTTTATTAGTTAAAATTGATCATGACATGTTCAGTGTCTAGTGTTAAATATATGCTGTAGCAACGATGTAAACAATGCGAAATGCTGCTTTGCACCGCAAACGATTGAGCTACTAACTCATATTTATCAGTCAAACTGCTGTAAACACACACACACACACACTCCACCAGCACGTTCGTGTCTCTTATGTTTGTGTGTGCGCGACTTTGCACTGATTGTCTTCAGGCAGCTTTTCCATGTTTCACACCTCAGATAATGAAGTCACATAAGATATGTGGATGATTCATATTACTTACACCTGCTTATTCCTGATATATGTGACAGGCGTCGTGTAACGCATAGAGTTTAAAAATACAGGAGAGCTCAGCTGACTCGTGTAGCAGCAGAAAAATAAATGAAGCCTCACACAGGTGACATCCCACATCTTGTGCTTTATTCTTCTGTCACGATATCTTACAGAAAATAACTTAATCTGAGCATCAGAGAAAAAACAGAGAAACTCCCGCACACATGCGCTTGATACAGAAAGTTCATACATTCACTCACTCACACACACACACACACATAGACGCACACACACAATAGCAAACGCTCTTAAAGGAGCCGCAGCCCATTTTCACTGGTTACAGACGCTTGTCAGATGTTATTTTAGAGCAGGCAGGAGCTTGACTGAGGTTTACACAGCAGAGAAGCGCGTGCTGTACGGGCGTGACGTGGAGCTGATCTTCAAACAGCAGCACATTACGATGATGACCAATCAGAGTCACATAAGGGCGGGCCTTTCAGAGGAACTAGGAAATATATCCGGCGTGTTCATGTTAGCTGAGTATCAAAGTGAGATACATGAAAACATGAGCACACACTGCTTTACATCTTATAAACACAACCAAGCCTTAAAATTACATTCTGGACCAGCCCTTTAAGATTTCTAGTTTCAGACTTCAGATTTTGGGATCCTACCGCACAACACCACATGTTTGCTATTGCAGCCGCTCTTGATTTTGCAGCCGCTATGCGTGGTTGAATGCGTGTGACGTCATATGGGATCATATCAGGACTTTTTTTCTGGTAAAATAGGAGTTTGTATCTACATTTAGCCTGAAGGTGGAGTCCAATTACACGCACAGTTAGTAGTTGAACCTACAGTAACATCTGAAATGTCTAATCAGAGAGTACTGCAGGTCAGAATACCAACAGACACGTTTAATAAATAAACTAGACGCAACTAAAAATAAATACACAAATGACTGAAGAATGTGTTACACAAACTACCCAGAACAGTTGACCCCCCTGATCCTCCATTTATGATTCACACACTGTTCTTCATCCTCCAGAAGAGGTCATCAGTATCTGATGATGTGCTGCTGTTTCTGTGTGGTCGGGTTCGGGTTAGGGCTTGGGTTAGGCCACAGACACTATCATTGACCTGATATAAAGACGACTGAAGTCTGTGTGGCGACGCAGTGGTGCAGTAGGTAGTGCTGTCGCCTCAAAGCAAGAAGGTCGCTGGTTCGAGCCTCGGCTCAGTTGGTGTTTCTGTGTGGAGTTTGCATGTTCTCCCTGCCTTCGCGTGGGTTTCCTCCAGGTGCTCCGGTTTTCCCCACAGTCCAAACACATGCGGTACAGGTGAATTGGGTAGGCTAAATTGTCCGTTGTGTATGAGTGTGTGGATGTTTCCCAGTGATGGGTTGCAGCTGGAAGGGCATCCGTTGCGTAAAATTCATTTGCGTATCCATTCGTAAAAACGTGCTGGGTAAGTTGGTGGTTCATTCCCCTGTGGCGACCTTGGATTAATAATGGGACTAAGCCAACAAGAAAAAGAATGAACGAATGAAGTCTGTGTGATGTCTTCAGTCAGAAGTGTGTGTGTGTGTCAGATGTACTCTGGGTTCTGCTGAGGTTCTGTCAGCTGTTCCATTCCGTCTTCAGCTCTCGGGCTTTCATAGCGGTTCCTATGGGAACCACTGTTGCTCTGGAGCCTCAATTACATAAACACTTGTTTGCAGTGCGAAGGAATGGTGTGTGTGTGTGTGTGTGTGTGTGTGTGTGTGTGTGTGTGTGTGTGTGTGTGTGTGTGTGTGTGTGTGTGTGTGTGTGTGTGTGTGTGTGTGTGTGTGTGTGTGTGTGTGTGTGTGTGTGTGTGTGTGTGTGTGTGTGTGTGAGAGAGAGGGAGATTTTATTTTCTGTGTGTGTGTGTGTGTGTGGTTTTATCAGTAAATTCAATGAGCATAATTGTGAGGCGTCATGATGATGATGAGTGTGTTCTGCTGCTGTGTGTGTGTGTGTGTGTGTGTGTGTGTGTGTGTGTGTGTGTGTGTGTTGATTTGTGTCTAATAACTGTATTAATGTGTCTGCGGCGCTTCTATTCATAGAATAATTCAGCTGCTTCGCCCCGCCCCTTCTGACGTGACGTTTAAGGTGAGCGCAACCGTTTTGGTATTTATGCAAATATGCCTTGGCTTTAACCAATCGCTCTCCGGGCCGTCCCCGCACCAGCCAATAACTGAACCTGACCGTTACTCGCCATATAAGGAGCGAGAACTCCAAAAAAGGAAACAGCGTATTTCTTTATATGGAGAAAAGTAGATCGGGCGTGTGTAGATCACTGCGCGCTTTTGATGAGCCTCGTTAAAAGAGCGTCGGGAACGCGCTAGCAGAAATGATTGACAGCTGTCAGTCTTGTGGTGATGGAGGTGATTGAAGCAGCAGCATCAGCGGATGAAGATCACTGGTGATCTGACGCGCACTAGATGACGCGGCGGAGTGATCGCGGAAGCGCTCGTCGGACTTTCCTTTTAGAGAAAGCGCGGAGCTCCAGAGAGGGGTGAAGCGGGTGAGAGCGTGAGTGAAGCCGGCTGCCTGCGCTCGGGTTCGGCATCACTTCTCAAACTTTCCCGCAGACTCTGATTGTTTATCCGCGGTGTATGAGCGCCAGAGCCGGGCGTTCTCTTTTACGGATCGTTCTCTCGGGCTCGTAGGATGCTGTCCAGTCAGACCGGAGCGGCTCTGAGCGGAACCGGCGCGGGGAAGAGCGCGGTGGTGCTTGGTGCGGGACTCCGGCCGGGGCTGGTCCGCTCCGTACCGGCGGGGATGCTCGGGGGGAGCGGAGCCGCCAGAGGAGGCTTCCGGCCGGGGAGCAGCGGTGGGCAGGGGCCGCTTCAGGCTGGAGGGATGTTGTCCGGTTTGGGGATCGGGATGCCCGTGAGGTTTGACCCGGATAAAGAGAGTCCCTTACACGGATGCAGCGGCTCTGACGCGGACTCAGACTCGGGTGATGAGGAGGAGCAGTCGGGCCCGCTGGGGGACACCCGGAGGAGCGGCGGAGTCAAGCGGGAGAGAGCAGAGATGGAAGCGGCGCTGGGGGCGCAGGAGGCCGGCTTACCCGCCGCAGGGTTCGGGGTGCTGGCCGGAGGAGTGGCCGGAGCAAAACCGGGCAAGAAGACCCGGGGGAGAGTCAAGATAAAGATGGAGTTTATAGACAACAAACTGCGGAGATACACCACCTTCAGCAAGAGGAAAACCGGCATCATGAAGAAGGTGAGAAACTCATCATGCCTTTCAGAAATCATGCTCAGATCCAGCAGAAA
Source organism: Danio rerio (assembly GCF_049306965.1). Lineage (NCBI taxonomy): Eukaryota > Metazoa > Chordata > Actinopteri > Cypriniformes > Danionidae > Danio > Danio rerio. Next base: position 56,323,988 of record NC_133188.1, on the reverse strand, counting down.
GTTTCAGGGATTGTGATGGACACTGAAGAATATCTGTTTATTTACTGCATTATGGGGTGTTGATCTCTGCTCTGTCCTCTTCTGATGGTGTAAAGTCAACTCTACTGTTTAACAAAGTGACTTTTATTGACATTTTATTAGTTTTAAATAATATAAGACATAATATCTAGAGGAATAAGTGTGTAGAATAACAGTTTATTACAAGCGTTCTGTAGTGTAATATAGGCTACAACACCAACACACACTATACACATGTGCAGAACACACACTTTACAAGGGTAAGAGTTGCTGAAAGAAAGATCAAGATCTCATAATGCAATGCAGAAGCAGAAATAAACAGAGAAAAATAAAAACATGCATCAGAAATGGGGAAAACTGCTCGTTTCCGGATGTTTTTAGAGTGTAGTCTGACTGAAGCATTGCAGGTTCTAGTCCTGCTGATCAATAAACAGTGTACAGAAGCATCTGTTACAGGCTGAACGTTCATATAAGAGTAATTACACATCTCTGTCCACATCACCAGTAAAGTAAAAGCACAATCACTCAAACATCACTAATCATTCCTAGGATTTCTTCATCTTTCACTTGTTCCAAACACACAGGAAGATATTGTGAAGAATGCTGGAGTAACAGGCAGTATTTTCTGCTTGAATATGCATGTCGGTGTCTGCTTTTATCCAGCATTCTTCAGGATGTCGTGTTTTGAGTCCAACAGAAGATGAAACTCAATAAAGTTGAAGTGAAGAGGAAATTCAGGATTTTGGCTGATCTACTTTTAATAATAATTAAAGAGCTCATTCATTCTAGTCTTGTTCTTGCATTTGTGATTTCATTTCTCACGATTCTCATAAGTGTACACTTCTGGCTTTTTATTCTGGGATTTCTGACTTTACACAGTTCAGATGTCAAATCAGAAACGCTGAATTGAGGATTAATGATGCAGTTTCAGACATTCCTCTTCAGAGAGAGTTTAGATCTCGCCGCTCTGAGTTTCACCTCATTATTAAAACTGTGAATACCCCAGACAGTTGGATATAAAGTCAGAGGTGCAGGATCATAAATGTGTATGTAGTGTTATAGTGTGTGTGTGAATTGTCCTCCGCAGGCTGATCTGAGGTCAGCTCTCCTCTGTGGTGTCGCGTGTCTGTCCTCTGCTTGAGATCTGAAGACACAACAGACGCCACTGTGAGCTTTAAATAGAGCGAGCGACTGACATTCTCCATTACACACACACACACACACACACTCATGCAGCATCAGCTCCAGCATCACCGGTGGAGTTTCACACACTCTGAGTTTAACAAACACTCCACTATTATTGGAAATAAATATAAATAGGTGAGTTACCTATTTATTTCTGAATCCATCAGCTGATCTCCGGGTCTGCAGGAGCACTTTTAGCTTAGCTTAGCATAAATCACTGAATCGGATTAGACCATTAGCATCTCACTCACAAATGAGTAAAGAGTGTTAATAATTCTATTTACAGCTGGACTCTTCTGTAGTTCTTCATCCTCTACTGAGACTCAGGGAACATGAAGAGTTCTTATAGACTGATAGATATAGGAACTATTTTCTCATTCTGGCGTAATGATCTGGGAACTTTACTGTTGTGGCATTACTGTGGTTGGCGCAGTGATAATACACAACAGTGCCTGAAAATAGTCCCCGGCTAGCTAACAGTGCTGCATAATATCACTACACTGCTGCAGCAGTTACACGACAGTAAAGTTCCCAGATCATTACGCCAGAATGAGAGTATAGTTCCTATATCTATCAGTCTATAAGAACTCTTCATGTTACCCTCAGTCTCAGTAGAGGATGAAGAACGACAGAAGAGTCCAGCTGTAAACAGGAGAGTTATCAACACTCTCTGCTCATGTTTGAGTGAGATGCTAATGGTCTAATCCAACTCAATGATCTATGCTAAGCTAAGCTAAAAGTGCTCCTGCAGATCAGCTGAATGACTGAGAAATGGTGAAACTCACCTGGTTAACTGTAGAGGAGCTGTAAAATTAGCACATTCACAATAAAAGTGGAGTGTTGCTTTAACACACTGAGGAACTGAAGGTGCTTTACTCACCAGAGCGCTGAGAAATGCAGGAAACCTGTGCTACACACACACACACACACGCACACACACACACACCTGCTGGAGGATGATGGCTGAGCACAGCTGAGCAAACGCAGACGTGACGGAGTGTTTTACGGCTCCACAGCTGACACACACACACACACACACACACACACACACACACACACACACACACACACACACACACACACACACACACACACACACAGGTCTCGGTGAAGGGTTTAGATGCTGCTTTAGAGCTGCGTGTGATAATGAAGCTGTGCATCAAATGTTGCCATCTCAGGACGGCTCTGAGCTTCTCCACCTGTTCTGATCCTCTTCAAATGCTGATTACTCCACACGTTCATGTGCAGAAGAGCTGATATATAGTCATGTACAGTGTGTTGGGGTCAGGATATGAGCTGATGTGGACAGAGCTGAGCTTATGCGAGTCTTCACCCCCACAGATCTCTCTCTCTTATATCAGTATTGTCTATGAGATGCTGTACAGTGTTATATTAGTGCATGTCTACAGTAGATCAGTCAGAAAACTGAAGACAAGTCTGGAGATCAGCTGACAGAATAACTCATGATAACAGTGTAAAAATGACCACACACACACACACACACACACACACACACACACACACACACATACATGAGTCTGTTAGAGTAGGTGGGAATATTAAACACAACGTTAAAGAGGAAAAATCAGGAGAAATTGTGAATATTTGACATGAATTTAAATGCATTATCTTTCTATTTCTACAGAATAATATTACTTGCATAAATATTTCAGTTCAATAAATCTGTTTTGTTCAAATTCACTGTAATATATGAGCTATATCCTCTGAGAGATGATCCAATATTGATCTGCACAGTAGCGTGTGCTGCTTTGTGTTCAGGGAGGGTTTGTTGTGAGCTCCAGCTCTACTGCATCACTCTATGCTAATGTCAGATTGAGTTCGGCCAATCAGCGTGAGCCTCATCAGGCATTCAGATTTAATCTCCACATGGACACACCATCATGTTCAGCAAAACTGTGCGTGGTCTGATCAGCAGTTTATTAATGAGTGAATATGAAGCATTTCAGAGTTTTGACCATGTTTTACCATGATATTACTGCAGTCATCCCTTTTAGATGATTACAAACATGTTGAAGAGAGAATCTCTTTGAAGTGTGTAATTATATGCACACAAACTACACACACACACACACACACACATCATAATATATATATATATATATATATATATATACACACGTGTGTGTGTGTGTGTGTGTGTGTGTGTGTGTGTGTGTGTGTGTGTGTGTGAGGGACACTTCATAATGAATAGTGGGATATTATTGTTATTGGATATGGAGTGGGGTGTCACGGTGGCTCAGTGGTAAGCACTGTGACCTCACAGCTAGAAGGTCACTGGTTCAAGTGCTCTGTGTGGAGTTTGCATGTTCTCTCCGTGTTGGTGTGGGTTTCCTCCGGGTGCACCGGTTTCCCCCACAGTCCAAACACATGCGCTATAGGGGAACTGATCAACTACACTGGCTGTAGTGTATGAGTGTGTGTATGGGTGATTCCCAGTACTGGGTTGTGGCTGTAAGGGGATCCGCTGTGTAAAACGTAAGCTGGATAAGTTAGCGGTTCATTCAGCTGTGGCGACCCCTGATGAATAAAGGGACTAAGCATGAGTGAATGATGTGTAGTGACTATAAGAAAGTGACTAGGGGAAGTGTCAGAAAGATGAGGGAGTCGATGGGGGAAAGATAAGTGTTTCTACAGGTGGTTTGTCAAGCCCACTCACCTGTGTGAGGCACACTCAGAATGGAGCCTCTTTACAAGACGGTTATGCTGCGTTTTACATTTACATTTAGTCATTTAGCAGACGCTTTTATCCAAAGCGACTTACAAATGAGGACAAGGAAGCAACTTACACAACTATAAGAGCAACAGTGAAGTGCTGTAGGCGAGTTTCAGGTGTGTAAAGTCTAAGAAGGAAAGTATTAGTAATTTTTATTTTTTTAATTTTATTTTTTAACATTCAGATTTTTAAAACGCATGTAGATTTATTTGTATATAGATGTAAATATATATTTATTTATGTGTGTGTGTGTGTGTGTGTGTGTGTGTGTTATATCATCTTTACATAAGATTACTAAAGATGGATGAGCTGTTGTGTGAGTGGCTGCAGTGTCTGTGTCAGTGATCTGAACTGTATCTGATGCTCGAGCGGGGACCACTCACTTTACTGGCCCCGCCAAAATTAATCAATAAAATAGCTTTTTCTTAGCCACAAATATTAAATAATGTGTCGAAAATAACGGCTGTTTTCCCAGAGATGGGTTGCGGCTGGAAGGGCAAGCGCTGCGTAAAAACTTGCTGGATAAGTTGGCGGTTCATTCCGCTGTGGCGACCCCGGATTAACAAAGGGACTAAGCTGACAAGAAAATGAATGAATGAATGAAATAATGCCTGTGAATCTAGAATTGAAATATTTAAAAGATGTTAAATGTCTAGCAGTAGAATAGAGCAGAATGCAGGATGTGCAGGTGTTTTATTACTGAACAAAAGCTTGCAGAGTTAAAGTGACGGAAATCAATGCAACACATCACGTCATATTTTCTTCATGGTGTTGTACACGTGTAAATATCTGTTTCCACAACATTAGAGACTGACATTTCCATAATTTGCTGTTGCCGTCTCTTCACTGCGCTGCTTTTTACCAGGTTGTGGAGAATAATAACCTGCTCACAGCATCCATCAGATAAAAGCAACCAAAAAGCAAAATGGTGTTCACGACTTGACAGAACAGGAGGCATTCACAGACCTAAAGCACAAGCTGAGTCTGGATTTAAGACTGTATTTGCACAATAGTCGCAGGCAAATCAAACTTTTGTGTCAAGGCAGCACTGCCTCATCAGCCCGTAACGGTTCTCTCTGCTGTCCCGAACATCGCTCATGCTGGCCCCGGGCCATCGGCCAGTCCTTATTGTTGAACCCTGCCACTGCAGACAGAGGAAGAGAGGAGCTCCACCGGCTCTCATGGAGGAGTCCAGCGCTGACATGACCAGAGCTCAGAGCAGCAGGATCTGTGAGGAGGAGTCGCATCTTCCTGTTTAACACACTGATTTGACCACAGCAAGGAAACAACAGCGGCTCAGAGTGCTGCAGTGTGTGTGTGTGTGCATCACTTTGTCTTTGTGTTTGATCTGTGTGTGTGTGTGTGTGTGCGCAGGCGTACGAGCTGTCCACGCTGACGGGCACTCAGGTGCTGCTGCTGGTGGCCAGTGAGACGGGTCACGTGTACACCTTCGCCACGCGTAAGCTGCAGCCGATGATCACCAGCGAGACGGGCAAAGCTCTGATCCAGACCTGCCTCAACTCTCCAGACTCGCCCCCCCGCTCCGACTGCAGCGACCAGCGCATGAGCGCCAGCGGATACGAGGAGACCGAGCTCACCTATCAGGTGTCTGAGAGCGAGAGTCTGGGGGAGGGGAAGGTGAGACGCGCACACACACACACACACACATGTGCGTACACATACATAAACATGCACTCACTTACACACATGCATGCACACACACATACTCACACATACACATATACTCTCTCACACACACACTCATGCTTATACACACTCACACACACATACAGATATGCATGTTCTCACACACTTACATGTACATGCACACATTTACAGATGCATGTGCAGTCATGCAGGTGCATAAACACATACACACATACACACAAACACATGCATGCATTAACAAACGCACACACACATACAGACAGACATACATGCATAAACACACACATGCGTGCATGCATAAATACACACACACACATACACACAGAGGCATGCATGCATGCATACATACATACACACACATATTTAAACACACACACACACACACACACACACACACACACACACACACACATGCACACAGGTTTTGTCTGTTGTATTCAGTTGATTTGCTACTGAGCGCTGCAGATCTGATTCTCCTCAGCTCTGAGCTCTGCTGGAGTTACTTGAGTTACTTGAGCTATCTTTAGAGACTATACTGCTGTGTGTGTGTGTGTGTGTGTGTGTGTGTGTGTGTGTGTCCACTGCACATAGGGATTATTAGTGCTGACCTCATCGTGACCCTCAGTGTGCAGTTTGTTGTCTTCATCTGGTCTCACATGAATCATCAGTAAATGACTCCTGAACTGATTCACTGAGTCAGATTGGCTGTGTGTGTGTTTGTGTTTGTGTTTGTGTGTGTGTGTGTGTGTGTGTGTGTGTGTGTGTGTGTGTGTGTGTGTGTGTGTGTGTGTGTGTGTGTGTGCGCTGCTGATCAGTGTGTGTTTCTCCTGCTTGATGATCTGCTGCTGCATGGTCTGGTGTCTTCACTCTTATTGATCAGCTTCAGTCTGAGTCTGCAGATGTTGGAAAGCTCTCTCTTTACCAAACATCAACAGTACAGGCCGCTACAAGTGTGTGAGTGCCGGAGTGAATAATGCGCTTATTAATCAACGACATTCAATCAATAACTGAATATTGATAATGATGAACAGCAGATCCTCATATTACACTGAATCCTGCAGGATCATGACACTGAACAACCACCACAGGAATACACACACACACACACACAACACACACACACACACACACACACACACTCGTACACTACGGCCAGTGTAGTTGATCAGTTCCCCTATAGCGCATGTGTTTGGACTGTGGGGGAAACCGGAGCACCCGGAGGAAACCCACACCAACACGGGGAGAACATGCAAACTCCACACAAAAACACCAACGGACCCAGCCGAGACTCAAACCAGCGACCTTCTTGCTGTTAGGTGACAGTGCTGACCACTGAGACACCGTGATGCTCATGATATGACTGATCTTAGCTGCTCTCTCATCTGTAATCATTACTGAGCCAATCAGATCATTCCAAACTCAGTGTGAATAGTCCGGCTAGCATCACTCCGTCATCTCATAGATTGAAGAATCCCCCCATCTCCCCCTTTCCTCCTTAACCGTGTGGAGCTCTCGGGAACTACCTGATCTCAGACCCTCCTACATGCTACATGAGCAGGACAGCATGCCAAACCTGCAATGAGCATCAAGCGAGATCTGAGTGTGAACTCCTGAAACAAGGAGAAATAATTCACACCTGTACAGTTTTACAATACTGTGTGTGTGTGTGTGTGTGTGTGTGTGTGTGTGTGTGTGTCTGTCTGTCTGTGTGTGTGTGTGTGTGTGTGTCTGTGTGTCTCTGTGTGTGTGGGTGGGTGTCTGTGTGTGTGTGTGTGTGTGTGTGTGTGTGTGTGTGTGTGTGTGTGTGTGTGTGTGTGTGTGTGTGTGTGTGTGTGTGTGTGTGTGTGCTGCACCTGTGCTTCAGATGAACTCTGACCTGCTTCTGTGACTCATTGATAAAACCGGCCTCCGCTGGCCTTATATGGTGTTTCTCCAGCGCTGTGTGTGTGTGTGTGTGTGTGTGTGTGTGTGTGTGTGTGTGTGTGTGTGTGTGTGTGTGTGGATGAGGCCCCTTACATTCCTTATGAGCTGCAGCTGTTCTGCTCAGCCGGACTCAGTGTGCGCGCGTGCCGGACACACACACACACACACACACTCTCTGCTGGACGTGATGGTGCAGAAATCAGTAGCTGCGTCCCAAATGGCACACTGTACACTTCTGCACTCAGCAGTACAGTATATGTATATAGTGTCGTCCCGAAGGAACACTGATGTTCTTGTACTGAGCTGAAGTTCAGCCTGTTTCCCTGATGACGTTTGATGGTCGCCTAATTAGTGAAATAAAAGACCAAACTACCGAATAATTCCTGCCGTGAGTATAACCAAAGTCCCTTTAGGGCAAGTCATTTCACTCGGCGGCCATCTTTGAAGCGGCTCTCGGGCAGTATGCTCGGCATTCTGTCTGAAGAGGGAAACATCAAATTCTCCAAAACTACTAGCCAAGCCTACCGTTACATTCCATATGAGGAATAACCTAAAAATTAAACAGCGACTGTCTCTTTAGTTTCAGTTTTTAATATTCGTATCACTCAAAATCTGCAGAAACTCATGTCTGGTCGAGCCCCTCCCCCGGAGAATTGTCATTCCATAGCGTGATTGGCTCCTGTACTAGTAGGCGGGGCTGTATTCACCATATAGTGATCGCTGATTGGCTCCTGTACTAGTAGGCGGGCTTTATTCACCATATAACGATTGCTGATTGGCTCCTGTACTAGTAGGCGGGGCTTTATTTACCATATAACGATTGCTGATTGGCTCCTGTACTAGTGGGCGGGGCTTTATTCACCATATAACGATTGCTGATTGGCTCCTGTACTAGTGGGCGGGGCTTTATTCACCATATAACGATTGCTGATTGGCTCCTGTACTAGTGGGCGGGGCTTTATTCACCATATAACGATTGCTGATTGGCTCCTGTACTAGTAGGCGGGGCTTTATTCACCATATAACGATTGCTGATTGGCTCCTGTACTAGTAGGCGGGGCTTTATTCACCATATAGCGATCGTTGATTGGCTCCTGTACTAGTAGGCGGGGCTTTATTCACCATATAGCGATCGCTGATTGGCTCCTGTACTAGTAGGCGGGGTTTATTCATATTTCAGCGATCGCTGATTGGCTCCTGTACTAGAAGGCGGGGCTTTATTCACCATATAGCGATCGTTGATTGGCTCCTGTACTAGTAGGCGGGCTTTATTCACTATATAACGATTGCTGATTGGCTCCTGTACTAGAAGGCGGGGCTTTATTCACCATATAGCGATCGTTGATTGGCTCCTGTACTAGTAGGCGGGGCTTTATTCACCATATAGCGATTGCTGATTGGCTCCTGTACTAGTAGGCGGGGTTTATTCATATTTCAGCGATCGCTGATTGGCTCCTGTA
>NC_133188.1:56290000-56302500 GCF_049306965.1 Danio rerio | reverse complement strand
GTGTGTGTGTGTGTGTGTGTGTGTGTGTGTGTGGAGACTGATGGTCTATTAGTCTTCAGTGTTTCTGAATGATCTGCTGACTCTCGTCTCCTCAGTGCTGCACACGGCTTTAACATGCTCAGTCTCCCACATCTACTGATGCTGTGCTCATTGATGATAAATACTGTAGTGTTCTTGAACCGTACTGTTCACCTTATTCTCTGTGTACGAGCGGGCGCTGCCATTTAAAACTTTTTGGCTTGAGACTTTCGGTCTCATTCACTTCCATTCAAGATGTTAAAACAGCTGGTGACGCCGCTTGATGTTGCGAACTGATGTTTTCTCATGATATTCCACTTTTTGTGTATAGTCTTGCAAACACTTGTCTGTAGAGCGAGTAGTTTGACTGTTTTCAGCCGTTTATTGTTTGTAGTCGATTCACCCAAAGGCCATGGAAGTTCTAAAACATCACAAAAACGAGCGCACGTCAGCATCGAAGAATACGGTCAATAGTAAAGACCTTTAGTCAGTTGTGGTGATTCTACAGTTGCTATGGTAACACAACAACTATATTATTTAATCTGTTATGGTGGTTCTGGAGTTGTTATGGTAACACAACAACTATGGTAACTTATTTGTTGTGGTGATTCTACTGTTGCTATAGTAAAACAAGAAGAAAAGCAATTGATCTGTTGTGGTGGTTACAGTTGCTACGGTAACACAACAACTATAGTACCTAAACCGTTATGGTGATTTTACAGTTGCTATAATTACACAACAACTATAGAAATGTATCTGTTGTGGTGATTCTACAGTTGCTATGGTAACACAACAACTATAGTGATTTGATCTGTTGTGGTGATTCTAGGGTTGCTATGGTAACAAAACAACTGTAGTAACTAAACAGTTATGGTGATTCTAAAGTTGCTATGGTAACACAACTATAGAAATGTATCTGTTGTGGTGATTCTACAGTTGCTATGGTAACACAACAACTATAGAAATGTATATGTTATGGTGGTTCTGCAGTTGCTATGGTAACAGAACTATAGAAATGTATCTGTTGTGGTGATTTTACAGTTGCTATGGTAAAAAATATTTTGTTGTGGTGATTCTACAGTTGCTATGGTAACAACTATAAAAATAATCTTATGGTGAATCTTGAATTTTTATGGTAACACAACAACATTAGCATTTGATCTGTTAAGGTGAATTTATAGTTGCTATGGTAACAAAAACCTAATCTGTTGGTGATGATTCTATAGTTGCTATGGTTACAGCTACAGTAATTCATCTGTTGTGATTTCATGGTTGCTATGGTAACTAAAACTATAGTAGTTAATCTGTTGTGGTGATTCTATAGTTGCTATGGATTCTATAGTTGCTATGGTAACACAATAACTACATAAACAGTTTCCTGTGACTGTAGGGTATATTATACATCAATACACCACAGTTTCCTGTAGTGAAGACTAAAGTATGCTACAGTATTTATTACGGTTTATCAGTTCACTATACTGTAGTTAGTAGTGCAGTATGCTGGAGCATGTGTTAATAAAGAGTTGCTATAGGAAATGCTATAGTATAATATAATAACACACCTGACTATAGTATGGTTGTAAATAACTACAGTATTTATTATAAAGCACTACAGTATTGTTCATGTGGGTGACAGCAGCTCCAAGTGCTCTTGAGCGTCACTTTCTGAATGCCTTGATTCTAGAGATCAGACTGAAGCTCATCATTTGCAGACGAATGAAGGATTTGAAACTTGACTTTTGTCCACACTTTAGCACATAATACTGCCTGAAGATGGATGTTAATCATTAATCTTCATCTGCTCCCGTTCCTCTGGGCTGTTAGAGGCTGAGAGTAACACTGGTTCTGATGTACTGTGTGTGATTTCTGTTTTCCGACACAGCAAATGTACAGACCTTTTTCTAATAAAATGGATCTTGTCATATTTATTCCTCTGTGTCTAATGGAGTTCAGAAAGACATTAAATTACACATTCAATTGTATTTTATTAACCTCTCGCCCTCACAGTAATGTCAAACCCGTAACCACAACAAGAATTAATTATTTATTCAATTACACATTAAATTCTATTTTATTAATATCTACTCCAACCCTAATCCCTCACAGTGATGTAAATACAGTATTTATAACAAGAATTATTTATATTATTTACTAAAATACACATTAAATTATATTTATTAATGTCTACCCCTGCCCTAACCCCTCACAGTGATGTAAAACAGTCATAATACAGATTATTATTCAAGTTAATTATTAAATTGCCCATTTAATTGTATTTTATTTACATCTACCTCTGCCCCAACCCCTCACGTGAATATAACGAGAAATATTTATTAATTAATTATATATTATATTTTATGAACATCTACCCCTCAGAGTAACGTAAAAGCAGTCATTATAGCCAGAAATATTTATTAAATTACCCATTAAATTATATTTCATCAACGTCTACTCCTCACAGAAACGTAAAACGTAATAACATTACAGGACTTTTATTGTGTGGCGCCATGTCACTTCCTGTACTCCGCGATCTCTATGGTGACTGGCTGATTGACGGCTGAGAGAGACGCGTCCAGCTCCGCTCATGTTCGTTTATTTAAGTTAGTTTAGTTTGATTAATTGGTGTAGTTAATTAAGTTTACAGTGTTCATCATGGCGAAGACTGACGGCAGCTCGTTCTTCAGGAGGACCAGTGTGTTCTGGATGCTGACGGTGAGCCTCGCGCTGGCCTTTTACACGGTAAGAGAAAACTTGATCAATTATTCAGCAGAAGCAGCCAAACTGAGGATAAACTGACCCACAACATGCCCGAGCTGTGCATACCGTCAGCGTGCTTGAGCTGTGTAGATGATCTGAGAATTCATGAAGAGAAGAAGGAGTGAACTTTACCACAGTGCCAAAGTTTACTACAGTACACACACACACACACACACACACACACACACACACACACACACTGCACGAGGGGTCAAAGTCCCGCTGAACACATTTATATGCCTGTATATATTCGTGTGTAATGATACACATACAGAACTGTGTGGGTTATTTAAGAATTGTAATCAGGTATTAATTACAAATAACTTAAAATGTGTAATCAGTAATATCATCGCTCAGATTAAACATGAGGTAATCTACTTTTCTCTAGACTACCTTTGGATTGCTTTTAAATTACTTTTGTGCTAACACTTACTTTTGTGCTACATGATGAAAACGAGTTAGTCCTATAATCTTTTAGATTACTCATTTAAAGTAATTGAATACTTTTGGATTACATTTAGATTACTTTTGTGTTAGAATTACTTCTGCTTGTTTACATGGCAAAAAAGGTATCAGTAATATAATCTCTCAGATTTCACATTTATGATAAAGTAATTGGATTACTTTTGGATTACATTTAGACTACTTTTGTGTTAACCATTGTTTGATTACATGGCAAAAAATAATCAGTAATATAATCTCTCAGATTACACATTTAAAGTAATCTGACTACCTTCGGATTACATTTGGATTACTTTTGTGCTAACACTTATTTGATTATATGATAAAAACTGTAATCAATAATAATCTCTCAGATTGTACATTTATGGTAAAGTAGTTGGATTACTTTTGGATTACATTTAGATTACTTTCGTGTTAGGATTGTTTGGTTACATGGGAAAACTATAATCAGTAATATAATCTCTCTGATTGCACATTTATAGTAATATAATCTGACTACTTTTGAATTACGTTTGGATTACTTTTGCACTAACCCTTGTTTGATTACATGGTAAAAAGTGTAATCAGTAATATAATCTCTCAGATTACACATTTAAATTAATTTGACTATTTTTGGATTACATTTAGATTACTTTTGTGTTACCATTGTTTGATGACATGACAAAAAAGTAATCGGTAATCTAATCTTTAAGACTACTCGTTTAAAGTAACCTGACTACTTTTAGATTACATTTGGATTACTTTTTGCACAAACCCTTATTTGATTATGTGGTAAAAACTGTAATCAGTAATATAATCTCTCAGATTACACATTTAAAGTAACTTGACTACTTTTGGATTACATTTGGATTACTTTTGTGCTAACACTTATTTGATTATATGATAAAAACTAATCAATCATAATCTCTCAGATTACACATTTATGGTAAAGTAATCAGACTACTTTTGGATTATATTTACATTAAATTTGTGGTGGGATTGTTTGGTTACATGGCAAAAAAGTAATCGGTAATAAAATCTCTCAGATTGCACATTTATGATAATATAATCTATATAAATACTACTTTTGGATAACTTTTTTGTTAACCATTGTTTGATTACATGGTAAAAACTGTAATCAGTAATATAATCTCTCAGATTACATATTTAAAGTAATCTGACTTCTTTTGCATTACATTTAGATTACTTTTGTGTTACTATAGTTTGCTGATATTGCAAAAAAGTAATCAGTAATCTAATCTTTCAGATTACTCATTTAAAGTAATCAGACTACATTTGGATTACATTTAGATTACTTTTGTGCTAACACTTATTTGACGTCACATATACTAAAGCAGAATAATCTCGTCTATTTTGACAAAAAGAAAATATCAAATATTTTATCTAAGAACCAAACTAGAAGTGCAGATGACCGTAAAACTAATGAATCAGAAATGCATTTAAGCATCAGGTTTATTATAAAGAAGTATAGACATTATAAATAAAAATTGTTATAATTAATGAAATGTGTGCAGATTACTGCCATTTGTTAAATAATGTGTAATTATGAAAGCCTTAAATAGTAACTGTAGTCTGATTATGTGTGTTTAAAACAGTAGTTGGCTTAATTCTAATTATAAATAATTTATTTAATATATAGTGGTGTGAAAAATTGATTTGACTGATTTTTATTATTATTTTTTTGCATGTTTGTTTCACTTTAATGTTTCAGATCATCAAACAGATGTAAATATTACTCTCAGATAACACAAGGAAACACATCCTGCAGGGTTTAAGGAAATTATTATCATTAAGGGAAAACTAAATCCAACATAACAGTGCGACAAACATCTAAACCATTAATAATCACCAATTCTTTATTAAACAGCTGCGTTTGTTTTGCTCTAGAAGATGATCATGAATTAGTTTGAGAAGTGTGAGCAGGACAGGTTTGTGTGTAAATGTTATTGCTGATTATGAAATAAGCGGTTGTTGTGAATGGTGTGGACAGAAAGCGTTGCTCTGCTGTTTGTGAATGAGGCTTTGAGTCTGAATAACCCGCACACTCAGAATAGCTGACGGGTCACTTTTACTGCTTCACACTGACCTGAGATCAGCACAGCTACACTGAGAGCAACAGTAGGATCATTCTTAGCTCAAACCACAGCTAAAAGCAGACATAACTACATTTATTTCATCATGAAAAAGGTTTTGTTGTAGAAGGCTCTGAGTTTAAAGTCATACATAATCAGCTTCAACCACAACTTCTGTTTATTCAAGTATTGTTAATTCAAGTTTTATTGTATTGTATTAAGGGTCTGTTTATTTATTTATTTAATGGTTGATTGATCAATTAATTGATTAACATTTTTCGTTTTTGTTTGTTTTAATGATTTGAATTTTATATTTAGATTTTATGTTTAATGATTTTAATTTTATAACAGTCTAAACACATCTCCTTCACTTCCCATTTTCAAAATGTCAAACATAGTGTCCAATAGAGCCTTTTTCTGTTGCAGAAAATCACAATCTGCACAGTAAGTGTTTTCATTTCGATTTTGAAAAATGATTGTAGATTTAATATCTGAACACATGCCATCTGTTTTTGTCTGCATAATAATAATAATATTAATAATAATAGATACTAGAGAGCATTTGATTGGTCAGAAGGTTTGATGAGAAGCTGAAGTTTGAGGCCACAACAAAGGATCTCCTTTATTTATCAAGGTGGAATAGACTGAAAACTGCAAACCTCAGAAGTGTATATCTGGTGTATATTTATATTTATATATGCATTTGATCTGTTTTGGAGACACTAGATTATAGATCTGCTTAAGACTATCATACTGATACTAGTGCCTAAAACACTTCAGTTTAATTTCACACCATCTTTATCTGAATTTCTCAAAGCGCTTTACATATAAATCAAGACAGAGATACAGCGACGATAAGAGAAACACAGATCACTGACGGATTCATTAAAAGCAGTCCTAATCACACTTGATCAAAGTAAAGGTGTAAAACAGGAGCAGAGGTCATTTCCGGCTGTGATTGTGTTGTTGTTGTTGTTGTTGCAGTGGACGGTGTTCTGGCCGCGGGACGTCCCGTATGGCAGTCTGGGGCCGTTGGGAGCTCTGGCCAATTACATGGTGGAGCAGCATTACACAGTGATGTATTACGGGTGAGAGAGTGATATTAGTATTATTGTTATTATACCTGTCGAGCCTGCTGCTTCTCTCAATATTCTCCTGTATTTTATCATTAATTCCTGATGTCATCTCTTTAAAATGCCATATACTGCATTGGTTAAAGTTAAATATTCTCTGATATCTACATATTAGGTTTATGGCAGGGGTGTCAAACTCCGTGTCTGGAGGGTCGAAGCCCTGCACAGTTTACTTCCAACCCTGCTCCAACACACCTACCTTTAGGTTTCAAACAAGCCTGAAGGACTCAATTAGTTTGATCAGGTGTGTTTAATTAGGGCTAAAGCTAAACTGCGCAGAGCTGCGGCCCTCCAGGAGCTGAGTTTGACACCTGTGCTTTATGGCTTGCTTACTACTCCAGAAAATATCCTTAAAGTCAGATACTCCAAATTGACCATATTTGAACGGGTCATGAATATTAATGAGCTCTGCTTTGACATGCAGCTCTCAAACAAAAGATACAAATAAATAAAGTATGCCTGTTCATGGAGTGGAGCTGAATGCATGTTTAATCTGTATATCCAGCATTTTGTGTGCTGATGCATGTGAACAGATGGCTTGTGGAGTCATTGCAGCTCATACAAGTGTGGTGCAGCCGGCGTTTTACAGCATCTCCCTATTTCAGAATAAAAGTCTCATGTACATAGTAAGATGATGAAGCTTGGAGCATAATGATTAAGGTTATTTTTAACACTATTTTTATTGTCACTATAGACCTTTTAACAAGATGTTATATAGATTGTTCTTTTTGAAAATTCATGTACATGTATAAAGCTTATCTTTGCATTGCATTACAGACTAAATACAGCTCATGCATGTGTTAGTAATGCACTAACAGTACATCTGGTGTTGTTTTCTCCGCTCTGCTGTTATCAGTCTCACACTGTTTCATTCATTCTTTCATTGATAACAATATCATGGAGTTTTTCTTTTATCATTTGAGCTAATAGGATTGCAAAAAATCTTTAAAGACAGAAAGATGGCTGCAATATTGTTATCAGTATGGATAGTTTAACATTCTCCAATGGAATATCAGTTGCAGTCTGAGGTGCATTTCCATGAATAAGCTACTAGACAAGTAACAGAGGGGAGCAAAGAAAGGGTTTAATAATGCTGTGTACATATTGTGTGCTCTGGAAAAACAGAGTTCTTACTTGAGTTTTTGTGTTGTTTCTAGTCCACATATGTAAACATTCCTAAACAAGAAGCATCTGAATGAGTGTACAGTTGTGTGCTGTATTCTATTGTTATATTTTAATATTAATGCTTTTTTATTATCTTTTTAGTTCATATTAGACTTTTTCTTTCTAAATTGTGTATCAAAATTGTAATTGTGTGTTTTGTTCTTTGTTTTTGTTTTCTGTATGTGTATTATATAATCACTTCACTGTTTTATTCAGTGTTTGTGTAATCTGCAATGCTTTGGCAGCCTATATAACGCTCTTGAATTGAACTGAGAGATTGAGAGAGTCCTACATCATCATCATCATCATCATCTGTATATGTGTGTGTTTCAGCTGGTTCTTCACCTGGCTCATCCACCTGTGTGAGGCTATGTTTGCACTGAAGCTCTGCAGGTGAGAATCTGCTTCATGACTGTAGTTGTGCTATTTTCTCCACACGGGGGCAGTAGAGACCACAACACTAGCTTGTGTGTGTGTGTGTGTGTGTGTGTTCATTATTACCTTTAATGGAGACACTAGAAGATGTGTTCATAAGACTGTCATGAAGCCTTTATAATCATGACATGACACCTGAATGAGAGTACATGTCTTTAATCTAGTTTATGTGTTCATTTAGCTCAGTTATGACATTGTAAATGCGGAGTTGACATTGAGATGTTTATGCTGACAACTTAACATTAACAAGACGAAATAACGGCATCGTCATCAATCTTCTTATAATCAGGATCATCATGAGGCCTTTAAAAATGTGTCATGAATTTTATAAACTGCAGCATGAGTATTTTTGGAGCTCGACCACAGTGCAACAAGCTGAATTTGGCATAAAAATATCAGTGAATATCATTAAACATCAGTGATTCTGTTAGAGGAGTGATTTTAGAGAGTAATGAGACGTTTAATAGGAGATTTTACTGATAAATGCAGCCTGTTCCACTGCATAAAGTCTCATTTATGTGTCATATCATCATTATTAATGTTTAATGACCTAATAAACACCCCTTCAAGGAAAGTGTGACCAATTGGGTTATTGCATTTACACACAAACACACTGAGCATATTACAACAAATGAACCGTATCCCACAATGCACTGTGCTCCGCTCTATCTTTAATTATCAGCAAGATGAATGTGATGCCATCTCTTTTCTTGACACATTTGTTTGTGTAATAATTCATGTTTTTGTTTTGTGTTTGTGTGTTTGTGTGTGTGTGTGTGTGTGTGTGTGTGTGTGTGTGTGTGTGTGTGTGTGTGTGGGTTGTGTGTGTGTGCACAGTGATAAAGGCATCTTCAGCTCCTCCGCTCGTCTGCTGTGGTTCGTTCAGACCTTCCTCTTTGGTTTTGCGTCTCTGGGTCTCCTGCTGAAGTATAAACCTGACGGACGCCACAAACGCCACTGACACTGATCCTGGAACAGCTTCAGCAGATGATCATCACGCCTGAGGCCGTCTTCACCGCAGCTTTACCACAGTAAATCAGTCTCTCAGTGAGGTAGAGCTATGAGTAATGCACAGATTAACGGGGAATACTTCTTCATGTCTGCTGTTGGAGGCTGATTTTATGAAGATATTGATAATCATAACTGCGAGTTTCTTATTTAATTGGGGATTTTGATGAAGAGTGAGTGAAATAGTTCTGAAATGACTGGATTATTACGGTTGTGTTGATGATTGGCTGCTCTGCTGGTGTTTAAAGGAGAGTTCACCTGATGAACAGAATAACATCATTACTTTAATCATTCTCTCTCACTGAGCTGCTCCTGTTGAACACTTCAAGAAGATACTTTGAAGAATGTTTAAAACCGGTTGCCATTGACTACCACAGCATGTGTTTCTCTTAGTCAATTGGTTTCAGACATTCTTCAGAATATCTCTCTTTGTGTTAAACAGAAGTAGGACTCTCATAAAGGTTTCTACCCACTTCAGTGAGAGTAAATAATCCATCTGTTTTGATTTGAAGGTCTCTTTAAGTGAGGGATCAAGATGTTTTAGAGTTTTAATGTCATTAAATCAGCATTTTAAATCAGTTTAAATGTTTAATTAAGTGTAATTTATAGAATTCAGATCATTCTGAATGATCCTGAGGTAGACACACACACACACACACACACACACACACACACACACACACACACACACACACACACCCTTGCGGTCTTGACCACTGCACAGCTTGTTTACGGGTCAGAGTGTGTGTAAGTGTGTGAGACTGACTCCAGATCTGCTCATCAGAGTCTTTAACACACACACACACACACACACACACACACACACACACACACACACACACACACACACACACACAGAGCTGTATTTACAGCTGAGCATCTCCTCATCCTTCTCCTCAGCCGTGCTGTGACCTGTGCAGAACATCAGACACTGCGTTTATTATCACAGAGGTGTAGAACAGCTGAAGAATGAATTATTCACTCTCTTGGGAAAGTTTTATGCGTTTTTATGTATTTCCCAAGTGCTGTTTATCATTGTTCACAGGATTTCCTCTAATATTTTTCTGCTGGAGAGAGTCTGATTGGCTGGAATATTCAATATTTAATGTAAAAACTGCTGTGGTCAATATTATTTGCCACCTTTAGAAATATTTTTGCATTGATTATCTACAGAACAGAACACTGTTGTCTAATGATGTGCCTAATAAACCTAATTAAAGCTGAATGCTGGTATCTTCATCTAAATATCTAGTGTAATATGATGTGCCGTCATCATGGCAAAGAGAAATTAAATCAGTTATTAGAGATGAGTTATTAACACTATTATGATCAGAAATGTGTTGGAAAATGTCTGAACAGGGTGAATAATTGTGTCTGCAACTGTATTTAAAATGTTCATCTACTGTTTTATTGCATGATCAGAATCACCACAGATTAAATGATGATGACGTGTGTAAAACATCTGAAATGAAAACCGTGTGAGAAAGTTCTGTACGTTGGGTTTTTACAACACTGCACTGTAAGAGTGTCGCATTGGTTAATCAGACTTTTAACACACACACACACACACACACACACACACACACACACACACACACACACACACTTCCATTTTCAACCACTCGTAAACACAAATATATGAGATTTATCCCTGGAGACAGGCAGTGCTGCACTCACTCAAATCATTTTAGCTGTCTGGTAAAGCTGCTTATTAAAACAGAGCTGAATCAACACAATTCTTTCGTGTTTTTAGGGCGACAACTTAATTTTTATCAGTGTAAGTAATGTGGGTTTATGAGGACTCTCCATAGACATCATATATTTGATAGAGTAAGAACTGATCATTACACTGTAAACAACATTTCCAGATGGAGAGCACACTGATGAGGGATTGGGTGGTGTCTTTAAACGGATGCAAATAAATAAATAAACTCTCTTCATGTGCTGTTTTTGTCTTTTTTTTGTTTGGTGTAGATCAGGGGTGTTCAAACTCGGTCCTGGAGGGCCGGTGTCCTGCTGAGTTTAGCTCCAGCTTGCCTCAACACATCTATATGGATGTTTCTAGATGGCCTAGTCAGAGCTGATTGGAACTAAACTTTGCTGAACACCGGCCCTCCAGGACTGAGTTTGGGCACCGCTGGTGTAGAGTGACAGGATGACAAACAGACATGATTAATAGATAATATCACAGAGAGATGATCCAGCTGTCAGAGCGGTTTACATCACATGCACAGTGTGGACATGATGAGAGTACACTGCAGGTCTGATGTTCAGCGTGTTGTATGACGTCTCTTCTGCTCGCTGAGCAGGCATTCATTTAATACAAGCATGTTTAAACATGATGATGAAATGTTTTTACTGTTGCACGGTGGCGCAGTGGTGTCGTATTCTGCCCTCACAGCATGAAGGTCTCTGGTTTGAGTCTCGGCTGGGTCAGTGTGTGTTTCTGTGTGGAGTTTGCATGTTCTCCCCGTGTTGGTGTGGGTTTCCTCCGGGTGCTCCGGTTTCCCCCACAGTCCAAACACATGCGCTATAGGGGAATTGTTGAATTGTGTGTGTGTGTGTGTGTGTGTGTGTGTGTGTGTGTGTGTGTGTGTGTGTGTGTGTGTGAATGAGTGTGTTTGGGTGTTTCCCAGTACTGGGTTGCAGCTGGAAGGGCATCCACTGTGTAAAACATGCTGGAATAGTTGGTGGTTCATTTCGCTGTGGCATAAAATGAATGCATGAAAGTTTCCAGCTTTCTTTGATGAATATGAAATGTTCAGAAGAATATATATTTAGTTGATTTTATCCATCTTTATTTTTTATTTCTTTTGATCAACTTAAAGCATCTTTATTTACTAAAAGTATTAATGTCTGTATTTTACCACTAAAATATGATCCTGACTCCAGTCTGTTGGTAGTGTATAAAATAATGTACAAATAATAATCATGTAATGATCAAAACAGCTGATACAGATTTATAATAATAACGACAGTAATATTAACACATGCTGTGATCAATACAGTATATCAGAGTGTGATTAATGGATCATGTGACTGCAGAAATTATGCCAAAAACCACAGAAATAAACTAAATTATATATATTACAGTTTAACATGTATTTTAATAAAAAAAACAGGTATTTAAAAAGTAAAAATATTAAATATTCTATGTTTTTTTCAGTTTTTGCTGTACTTTGGATGAAATAAATGCAGGCTTCTATTTCTTTAGTTTATTAGCAGCTTCTCAACACAAAATACTGGAGCTTTACTCAGTGCAGGTGAATCATTACGTTACATCATGTTGTGTGTGTGTGTGTGTGTGTGTGTGTGTGTGTGTGTGTGTGTGTGTGTGTCTGAGCTGTTGGGTTTCTGTGTTTGAACTGTGTGTGTGCTTCCCAAGGTGTCCTTAGCTAATAGACTTAGTGTTAAACTCTAATCATACACACACACACACACACACACACAC
>NC_133188.1:56265000-56287500 GCF_049306965.1 Danio rerio | reverse complement strand
TAATATGTAGCGTGTTACAGCTCTAGTTGCTGTCATTTATTTTATACTATGTCTCTGCTGAATGCTGGATTCTGATTGGCTGATGGTCACTCTCAGGTGTTTGGTAATCGCAAGATAAAGGCACAGCTAAAGTAGTTCCGGCAGGTTTAGAGCGCATTTCAGCTCCATATCACTACACTGAATGATATGAGTCGATTTCAAAACCTGCCGGAACTACTTTAGCTTTGCATTTATCTGAAAACAACACCACTCATAAGAATGCTCATCAGCCAATCAGAATCAAGCATTCAGCAGCACTGGAGTTTAAATGAAATTAAAGCCACCATAGCTAAACACACACTGCACTGCTGTGATATAATGACAATAACCAGTAATATGATTAAAGATATTATTTAATATCAACTATTAAATAATCTCAGACAATATTAAGTCATTAATCACTATATACTCTATAATAGACTTATAAAATATTCAAGTTTATTTGTAATTGCTTTTCACAACAATTATAACTCCAAAGCAGCAATAATAAGTAATAATATCTTATTCAGTAATTACTGAGACGATTATTATTATATAATTTAATATTATTTAATGCACTATGAAGTAACACAAGCAAATAAAAAACAAGTGCTGTAGAAAATGTATTGCTCACTGTTAATGCATTAATGCACTTTTGGTTGGTGAATGCACTAATAATTAATCCAGATGAAGTGAAAATGAGAATGTGTAATTAGTTCAAATGAGTAAACTTCACTAGTTAAAACAAACTAATAAATGTGCTATTACTGTCTCATCATTTATCACTATAAGGTCACACACTGAAGTCAAAGTGCATTAAGCAATTGACATTAACATCATGAAGTGCTGTAAAACGCCTATATTTAGCTGCTCATTGCATTTTAATGAATGCATTCAATTATGTGAGCGAATGAGAGCGTATTGTGCATGTCACTGCTTAATTTATTAATAGTAATTCATGTATTCTAGTCAAGTGCTTCATTAGCATCACAGAGATGTGCCGAGCTGCTGTGATCTGTGCTTTCAGTGTGAATCATACTCTAGTGAAAGTACCATCACTGGGTGAAAATGTGTTGCATGTAGAGTAAAATGTCTATATAGATATAAATATAATAGTTTTAATCATTAATCAGTGTATGAATTAAAGAAGCTCTTTTACAGATTCCCTAAGCACGGTGTCTCAGTGGTGTCACACTGTGGCCTCACAGCAAGAAGGTTGCTGGCAGTGGCGGAGTTAGGCATGGGCAATATGGGCGATCGCCCAGGGCGGCATCTTGCTGGGGGCGGCATGGGGCGACAGTGCAAAAAAAAGTGGCCAGTAAAAGCTTTGAGATGCGATTTATTTTATGCAAGTGTAATTTAGAGTAGTTAAGCCAGAATTGAGATGTTAGGGGCCGTTCACATTTGGCTTCTTTTGCATGTGCACATTTGTTATTCTCTATGTGCAACCGAAACAACACTGCTGAAAGCAAACTAACGCATGCGCAAAAACAAAACATTCCCGCGCACCTCACACACACTCCCCATGTGGATCACGGTTGTTTACATGCACACCGATTAAATACACGATGCTCGTGCACTGTGAAACCAGAGTAACAGCCTTTTACGCAGAGGTGTTGGCACAAAGCGAGCTTTGCAAGTCGACAGAACTAATGATAACATGATGATGATGATGTTATGGTGACTATAATAACGGCTATGAAGCAGTAAAGGATAATGAGTCAGGGAGATAATCAAGACTTCATAACATTAATTCTCATCCGTGAGTCGGGTCTATAAAACATGTTTATCTGCATTCTGAAGAATTATCTAAATTAATATTCATGCAAGAGATTTCTTAAGTGATCTTAGCATAGTTGTGTCTTTACGTTGTTTTCCAGTTACATTCAGCATTGTTTCAGTAATTCATTTAGAATCAATATAATTGAATAATAATATTAATAACAACTTTATTTATTTTTTATTTTATTAAGGTGGTGTATGGGGTGGTTCACCCAGGGTGCCATTTAAACTAGAACTGCCACTGGTCGCTGGTTTGAGTCTCGGCTGGGTCAGTGCGTGTTTCTGTGTGGAGTTT
This sequence comes from Danio rerio, assembly GCF_049306965.1. Taxonomy (NCBI): domain Eukaryota; kingdom Metazoa; phylum Chordata; class Actinopteri; order Cypriniformes; family Danionidae; genus Danio; species Danio rerio. The sequence continues at coordinate 56,285,405 of NC_133188.1, read as the reverse complement.
GCATGTTCTCCCCGTGTTGGTGTGGGTTTCCTCCGGGTGCTCCGGTTTCCCCCACAGTCCAAACACATAAGCTATAGGGGAACTGATCAACTACACTAGCCGTAGTGTATGAGTGTGTGTGTGTGTAAATCAGTGTGTATGGGTGTTTCCCATTATTGGGTTGCAGCTGGCATCCGCTGTGTAAAACATAAGCTGGAATAGTTGGTGGTTGGTGGCGACCCCTGATAAATAAGGGACTAAGCTGAAGGAACACCATGTCATGTGAACACACAAAAAACTCTCTCTTTGCCCAAGAATGGACACCACTAGCAAATGAACGGAAATTACTGAAATGAAAGCATTTTTTTTTATTTACCCCCCAAAAACTTAACAAATCCGACACAATGGCGATTAATCACACACATCTAAACGTCTGACCTTATATAACATGCTCACTGTGTCAATCACACACCACAGGCCTCCAGAAGTCAACAAAGTTGCACCATTTTTAGGTTCTGATTGGTCTGAACTGACTTATAGTATTTAAAAAATAGAAATATTTAAAAGATATGATATAAAAAATAAGCATATTTTTGGGTAAACATCCAGCTGAAATGTCTACGTCCATCAACAATCACTGAACGCACTACAGAATGTTTCCTCTTCCACACAGACTGCAGGTATTCTCTCAGTGCTGCAGGAGTTTATGGCGCCACCTGCTGGACACTCGGAGCTGTTTAGCCAGGGGTCAAAGGTCATAACCTGAGGGTGAGCATATCAGCACAGCTATATTTTGTGTGTAAGATTACATCACTCTGTAGATAAATGCATCAAGCATAAGCTACATGTTTAATCAGCAGGGTGTAGCGTGGAGTAATTTACAGTGCTCACTACTCTTGAACACCTTGAAGAGGGCTTCTTTCACACACATTTTGAGTACTGTTTAAAATACACTGGAAAAAACACTCATTGTATTTACTATATTTTTTAAGGTAAGTGGTAAATGTAAGTGGTAAGCTGAATTTAAATGAATAAATTAGCCTGAATGCTTCTAAATTTAATTAGTTTGTTTAAGTTCAGCCCATATAAACTGTTTGCAAACACACACCTTAAAAATACAGTAAATACAATGAATATTTTTTTCAGTGACTTTTACTGCCACTATTTTATTTTTTAGCCGGTGATGACACATTTACTATACTGGCAATAATGTCTCGTTTACTAGAGTATGGTTTTCAGTAGTCTTTCCACCAGTGAGTTAGTCTTTTCAGTGAGGAGTGCGGTGTTTACTGCAGTGTGTTTACTGCTGATGAACTCCTGGGTTAATTGGCTTATCAGAGAGCGTGTTTGAGTGACCTTTGAGATGTTAATAAAGAGTTTTGAGCACCTTTTGCCCTTGAGCTCTGGCAGTTGTCCAGCCAGGATGGCGGCGAGACCCATCGCACCTTCAGTGTCCACCGTGCAGCGCTCGAACTCCTGGAAGCGCAGCATGGCCACCAGAGCGTCCGCCTCCCTGAGCAAAACATGCCGAGAATCAGTAATCAGATAGAGAACAGTGTGAGAACAGGAGAATCAGTTCAGTTAAAGATAATAAATTACATGCTAAAATGTGGAATCAGTAATGTAATCTCTCAGATTACACATTGCATTGTTCTTGTACGTGTGTAATCACAATAAAGTTGAATCTAATCTAAAAATCTAATCTAAAGTAATCTGACTACTTTTGGATTACATTAAGATTACTTTTGTGTTGACCAATATTTGATTACATGGTTAAAAAAAGTGTAATCATTAATATAATTTCTCAGATTACACTGTAATGGTAAAGTAATCTGACTCCTTCTGGATTACATTTAGATTACTTCTGTGCTACACCTTATTTAATTACATGGTAAAAAGTGTAGTTATGTGATCTCAGATTACACATTCATGGTATTGTAATCTGACTACTTTCGGGTTATATTTAGATTTGTTTTATGTTAACCCTTATTTGATTACACTGGAAAAAATTGTACTCCATAATATAATCTCTCAGAGTAAACATTAATGGTCAAGTAATCTACTTTTGGATTACATTTAGATTACTTTTGTGTTGACCAATATTTGATTACGTGATTAAAAAAAAGTTTAATCATTAATATAATCTCTCAGAGTACACTGTAATGGTAAAGTAATCTGACTACTTTCGGTATACATTTAGATTACGTTTTTTCTACTCTTTATTTAATTACATGGCAAAAATGTAATCAGTACTATAATCTCTCAGATTACACATTTAAAGTAATCTGACTACTATCGGATTACTTTTGTGTTACGCCTTATTTAGTTACATGGTAAAAAGTGTAGTTATGTAATCTCTCAGATTACACATTCATGGTATTGTAATCTGACTACTTTTGGGTTACATTTGGATTACTTTTGTGTTAACCCTTATTTGATTAGAAGGGAAAAAATGTACTCCATAATATAATCTCTCAGATTACACAATAATAGTCTAGTAATCTACTTTCGGGTTACATTTAGATTACTTTTGCACTGAGCCTTATTTGGTTACATGGTAAAAGATGTAATCACTAATATAATCTCCCAGATTACACATTTATAGTGAAGTAATCTGACTAAATTTGGATTACATTTAGATTACATTTGCGCTAATCCTTATTTGATGCCTCATATACTGAAGCAGGATTATCTTGTACTATTTAGACAGAGAGAAATAATAAATATCTACATTGTTAATCATCATCAAGAGGACATGATGGACAGATAATACTTCATAATATACTATATAACACTAATATACCTCAACAACACTAAACCACAAACATTTACCGGACATTAAATGCATTTAGAAAGCAGCAACATTACAAAACCTAATATTGAAAAACATCAAATTCACATAAATATCACTGCGACGTCAAATGTTTCACCTATAAATCTCTAGAAATGCAGATGACTGTAAAAGTGTGAAGAATCATGAATGCACACAAGCAGCTGGTTAATTATGAAAATAATACATGTAAAGAGGTGGCGCGGTGGCGCAGTAGGTAGTGCTGTGGCCTCACAGCAAGAAGGTCTCTGGTTTGAGTCTCGGCTGGGTCAGTTGGTGTTTCTGTGTGGAGTTTGCATGTTCTCCCTGTGATCGTGTGGGTTTCCTCCGGTTTCCCCCACAGTCTAAACACATGCAGTACAGGTGAACTGGGTAAGCTAAAATTGTCCGTAGTTTATGTATATGAATGAAAGTGTGTGGGTGTTTCCCAGTGATCGGTTGCAGCTGGGAGGGCATCCACTGCGTAAAGCATGTGCTGGTTAAGTTGGCGGTTCATTCCTCTGTGGCTACCTCAGATTAATAAAGGGACTAAGCCAACAAGAAAATGAATGAATGTAAAAAAAAACCAAGCAGAGTCAATGAATTGTGAGCAGCCTCCTGCCATTGTGTAGCTAAATGTAATCATGTAATCCATCAAAGAGTAACTGTAGTCTGATTACGAGTGTTTTAAAAAGTACTTTAGTCTAATTACAAGTACTTGATTGCTGTAATCTGATTACTCAATCCAGATTACAGATAATCTGCTGCTAGAGAGAGGAGAGAGGGAGAGAGAGAGAGAGGGAGAGAGAGAGAGAGAGAGAGAGAGAGAGAGAGAGGCTGTAGGTCAAACACTAAAGGTTGTTTCTAGCAATGCTAAAGTCTCGAGTTTGATTCTTGAGGTATTCATGAACTGATAACATGCATTAGTCTCTTGAATAACAGTCTGACAAATGCATACCTGTCACATGTTATAGAAACCTATAATAATACAGTTGAAGGCAAGGTTATTAGCCCTGCTGTGATTTTTTTTCAATTATTTCTCAAGTGGAACATTTTCACAGTATATACTATAATACTAAATGGATATGTTTTAAGGTCAATATTGTTAGCTCCCTTAAGAATTTATATTTTTAATTGTCTATAGGGTGATTCAGTGGTGTCAAATTGTGGCATCACGGTAAGGTCTCTAGTTTGAGTCCCGGCTGGGTCAGTGTGTGTTTCTGTGTGGAGTTTGCATGTTCTCCCCGTGTTGGTGTGGGTTTCCTCCGGGTGCTCCGGTTTCCCCCACAGTCCAAACACATGCGCTATAGGGGAACTGATCAACTACACTTGCCGTGGTGTGTGTGTATGGTGTGTGTATAGGTGTTTCCCAGTAATGGGTTGCAGCTGGAATAGTTGGTGGTTCATTCCGCTGTGGTGACCCCTGATAAATAAGGGACTAAGCTGAAGGAAAATAAATCTCCAGAACAAACCACTGTTATTCTACTACTGTTGTCTAATTACCCTAACTTTACCCTAATTACCATGAAGGAAATATATCTTCACGATACCTGACAGAAATAACTTTGTCCACCAGTTTCTTGGCCAGCTGAAAGGTGTGTGTGCCCAGAGAGTGATCCACCAGATCTGTGCAGAAAAACCCATCAGAAACTCACATAAGACCAGGAGTTCAGATGCAAAAGCCTCCAGTTGCCGTTTGAATATTTTCTTCTCTGAACATTTGTCTCAGGCTCCTGTGTGTGGGTTCAGTAATCTCACTGCAGTGCCAAAGAATATCTGCTTTTCATTGGCTTTAATGGGCACCTATTGTGTAGAAATGACATTTCTAGGGGGTTTAACCCCAGCAGTGTGTGTGTGTGTGTGTGTGTGTGAGCAGTGTGTGAATATTTCCAGCAGTCTCTGATGCTCATCATGAGTAATTGTGTTTGTTCTAATCAGACTTGATGCAGAAACACTGTGATTGACATTCTCCCTTTGTATGTGTCATCAGAGGGGGAAAGCCCCGCCCACTAGTGCCCATCTCATTAGCATAAACACACACACCCACACACATTCTCTAGACACAGCAGAGACACATTTTAAGCTTGTGCATATAGACCCCCTTTATAGTGAACACAAACACAAACATTAATTTTAGAAGAAAATATCTAAGGACAACTAAAAGTTTTGCGTCTGAACTCTTCATATAAACACAAGTTCCTAACTTCACCTCTGTAGAGCTTCTTGTTGGGGTTGCAGTAGAGGTCTTTAATGGGAGAATCTGTTTTGAGCGACTGCAGGAGAAGAGGGAACTCCTCCGGCTCCACACCCTGTGGGAAAACACTATAGATTAAACAGCAGGGGTTCATCATCAGGCACTCTCTAACACCGACTCCTGCTCATATGATGCGGATGACGGGATTATGAGGAGTTTCTCTGCAAATAAAACAGGTTTTGTCTTGTTGCTAGTCCAAATATCTTAAAATTCTTAAAACAATAAGCATTTTTTACATTTATTTTAGAAATAATGAGTCAAAATGTACTGGGGTTTTTCCTTAAAGTCAGCAACAGAATCTGTAAAATAATAATAATAATGTGAATAATAAGTACAATAATTGTTTTTGCTCTGAAATAACACTGTTTTACTTGTTTTAAATCTGACATGTTCTGCCTACTTTCACAAGCTGTAAATGCGTCTCTGCTGTCTCTCGAGTGTGTGTGTGTGTGAGCTGAGAACAGCACACAGGTCATGTTCTCCAGCTCTCTGAAACTGACCCTTTCAGGCTTTGATCCTAATTGTGGCGCTTTGGTGACTGTCGCTTTAAATGCAAATGAGATTCTGCACTTTTCAGAAGAGGGCGGAGCTATAAATGCCCTTGTGTCAGCATAGTGGCAGATTAAAAAACAACACCAACATCCTATGCTACACTTAGAAATAAAAGCATGTGAGCTGACACTGGGGTGGTGCTTTTTCAAAAGGTACATATTTGTACCTTAAAGGTGTATATTAGCACCCCATAAATTTCAGCATGTACAGTTTTGCACATTTCAGGTACTAATATGTACCTTTGAGGTATTAATAAGGACCCTTTAAGTACGTATATTTACCTTTTGAAAAGGTACCACCCAGTGACAGCTCGCGTAGCTTTATTTCTGAGAGTGTAATGAGGGAGAGATGGGCACTAGTGGGCGGGGCTTTCACCCTTTGATGACACGTACAAAGTGAGAATGTCAATCACAGTGTTTCTGCAGACTGATTTCATCTAGTCTGATTTGAATAAGCACAATTCAGCACTGTTGACCACTAGAGGCTGGAGATATCCACACACTGCTGACACACACTACTGGCTTTAAACCCTGCATAATAGTCATTTCTGCATAATAGGTGGCCTTTAAAGAAAAACTCGCTTCATTTTGACTCATTATTTCTCAAAACAAGACTATATCTTGAAAATGCTTCTTGATTTCAGAGTTTTTCGATGTTTGGACTGGAAACAGTGTTGTTGTCTGAGGTTTACCCGATGTGTTTGACTCACTATGACAGAGATGCGAGGGTTCAGGTGTTTGATGGCGGCTGCAGTTCCTGCCAGTAGGCCACAATGTCCACCCGCTGGCACCACCACAGCGTCCAGTTTGGGCACCTGCTCGTAGATCTCCATACCCACTGTTCCCAGACCTGCCAGATACACAGCGCTGTCGTCCCTACAGGCAGATGGAGAGAGAGAGAGCGATGGATAAACCTGTCTGACACACCAAACCCTGCCAAGCGATGCCTCTCTGTCTGCTCATGTGCTGTGATCATGCATGAGTGGACAGACAGACAGACACATCTACTCCTCCAACTGATCCTAGACGTACTTCAGGGGGTTTGGCCTCATTAAAATATTTTATTATTTATTATTATTCTATAGTAAAAGGCTTAATGATCAGTAGGGGCCGATTTGATGACCACAATTTTAAAGAGCACAGAGAGTCAGGAGCTCAGTCTAACATCTCATCTGAAAGACGGCGCTCACTGACAGTACAGAGTCCCCTTCACTAAACTGGGGCATTAGGACTCACACAGACCACAGGTTGAGCGCCCCCTGCTGGCCTCACTAACACCACTGCTAACAGCAGCCTAGTGTTCCCATGTGGTCTCCCATCCAGACACACTGGGCCCTGCTCAGCTTCAGTGAGTAAGCGCTCTCGGGCTGCAGGGTGATGGGTGTGAAACTCACTCCTCCAGACACAGGTATCCGTTCTCCTTGGCCAGGTGTCGGGCGTGGTTGATTGAGTCTCGGGCTGTGCTGCCGTAGGAAATAACCATGGCTCCGTAATCTCTGTACATGCGCAGACGAGGAGGAGAGCTGCACGCTGGCATGATGACGAACACCGGGATACGCATCTCCACCGCATGATACGCCACCGACATCGAGAAGTTACAGTCTGTGGCCACAATCACACCCTTCCTCTGCTGATCCTGCACACACACACACACACACACACACACACACACACACACACACACACACACACACACACACACACACACAGTATTCGGGTGTTGTTGTGAATTGTATGAATGCAGTATTTTGGTGATGTTTTAAAGGCAGTGTTTGGGTGTTGATCTGGATTCAGTGTTTGGGTGTTGATCTGGATTAAGTGTTTGGGTGTTGATCTGGATTCAGTGTTTGGGTGTTGATCTGGATTCATTGTTTGGGTGTTGATCTGGATTAAGTGTTTGGGTGTTGATCTGGATTCAGTGTTTGGGTGTTGATCTGGATTCAGTGTTTGGGTGTTGATCTGGATTAAGTGTGTGTTTTGGTGTTGATCTGGATTCAGTGTTTTGGTGTTGATCTGGATTCAGTGTTTGGGTGTTGATCTGGATTCAGTGTTTGGGTGTTGATCTGGATTCATTGTTTGGGTGTTGGTCTGGATTCAGTGTTTGGGTGTTGATCTGGATTCAGTGTTTGGGTGTTGGTCTGGATTCAGTGTTTGGGTGTTGATCTGGATTCAGTGTTTGGGTGTTGATCTGGATTCAGTGTTTGGGTGTTGATCTGGATTCAGTGTTTGGGTGTTGATCTGGATTCAGTGTTTGGGTGTTGATCTGGATTCAGTGTTTGGGTGTTGATCTGGATTCAGTGTTTGGGTGTTGATCTGGATTCAGTGTTTGGGTGTTGATCTGGATTCAGTGTTTGGGTGTTGTTGAGGATCTTCACCTGTTTGAGGGAGGACAGCAGGTACAGCACTCCTCTCTCCTTTACTGAGCCGGTGTAGTGGAGCAGCTCCTTCTTCAGGTAAATCTCCATGCCATACTGTTTGGACAGTCTGGAGTACTGAAAGCAGAACACACACACACACACACACACTCATGAGCACCACAGAGGTGTGTTTCAGAGCTGTTGCTCGTAGTCTTAGAAAAATGCTTCATGTTTTTAGGAGGTCTTGAATTTAGACTGACAGAAAAAAAATCTATTGACAGTTGTTTAGTTGTGTGTGTGTGTGTGTGTGTGTGTGTGTGTGTGTGCGCATGAATGCATGCTTGTGTGAGTATGCGTGTGTGTCAGTGCATGTGTGCATGTGTCACCGTGCAGGGTGTTTTCTGTAGGCTGGACTGCTGTAGTCTGAAGGCCGCGGCGCTGATGTCCTGGAAGCGCAGGTGTTCTGGAGCCGGAGGTGTGCTACTCTTCTTGCTGTCGGTGCTCTTCTTCGCGGCTGGTTTGGGGGTGGACATCAGCTGCAGCTCCGCCGGCTCAGAGACGCTGGTCTGGAAGGTCTTCACGTCTCCGTTCAGGTATTCTTCAGCTCCGAAGTCTTTGAGTCTCTCTGGGCAGATGAGTGTGGAGCGGCGGCCCGTGCGCCCATTCCCCATCAGCACCAGCGGGTCTCGAGTGCAGGGGCCGCTGTGGAATGAGCAGTCAGGCTTTGCGGATCCACGGCGCTGCTCAGCACTGCACAATCAACATCACACACAGTATTATAGCATCACTCAGACAGGGTGAGTCGATTACAACTTTTAGGGTTACGCATCACAACTTTCATGACAACACAAACAAAAGCGGACTGCTCTGGATGACATTTAGATGAACCTTTATATGATGACATGGTAAAGACAGCAGTAGTGGAGTCTTTAAGATGGATATTTTAGAGGCAAAACGAACCTGTAAATCTAGATTCACCTTTATTGATTCTATACCAACGATAACCTCCACATACTGAGTGTCCACATACTGCACGTGGAAAGGCAAATCTTGAAAGGCATTTTGACCTTATTAATTGTTTATTGATTCTATAGCTCCTTTATTGATTCTATAGAGCCTTTATTGATTCTATAGAGCCTTTATTGATTCTATAGAGCCTTTATTGATTCTATAGAGCCTTTATTGATTCTATAGCATGTTTATTGATTCTTTAGCATGTTTATTGATTCTATAGTGCTTTTATTGATTCTATAGAGCCTTTATTGATTCAATAGCATGTTTATTGATTCTATAGCATGTTTATTGATTCTATAGAGCTTTTATTGATTTTGTAGCACGGTTATTGATTCTATAGCTCCTTTATTGATTCTATAGCATGTTTATTGATTCTATAGCATGTTTATTGATTCCACAGCTCCTTTATTGATTATATAGCTCCTTTATTGATTCTATAGTATGTTTATTGATTCTATAGCATGTTTATTGATTCCACAGCTCCTTTATTGATTATATAGCTCCTTTATTGATTCTATAGTATGTTTATTGATTCTATAGCATGTTTATTGATTCTATAGAGCCTTTATTGATTCTATAGCATGTTTATTGATTCTATAGAGCCTTTATTGATTCTATACCCTGTTTATTGATTCTATAGCACCTTTATTGATTCTATAGCATGTTTATTGATTCTATAGCATGTTTATTGATTCCATAGCGCTTTTATTGATTTTGTACCACAGTTATTGATTCTATAGAGCCTTTATTGATTCTATAGCATGTTTATTGATTCCACAACTCCTTTATTGATTCTATAGTATGTTTATTGATTCTATAGCATGTTTATTGATTCTATAGAGTCTTTATTGATTCTATAGCGCTTTTATTCATTTTGTAACACGGTTATTGATTCTATAGAGCCTTTATTGATTCTATAGCTTCTTTATTGATTCTATAGCGCTTTTATTGATTTTGTAGCACAGTTATTGATTCTATAGAGCCTTTATTGATTCTATAGCATGTTTATTGTTTTAATAGCACCTTTATTGATTCTATAGCATGCTTATTGATTCTATAGTGCCTGTATTGATTCTATAGCACCTTTATACTTTATTTTTTACTTTATACTTTACTTTCTTTATTGTCCACAAGTGGAAATTTATCTTTGGCTTCACCACACAACCACATCAGCGTTCACATTACACACATCACAGAAAAAACATTCAACACGAATACATTCAACGTCATCACATATATCACATTAAAAAACTCAATTTAAAACCCTATACACAATTAAAACCCAGTATTTGAAATTGTAATGGCACTCAGCACAAATGACATTTGATACACATTTTTCTTTACTTTAGGTTGCCTAAAACGTCTTTTTGATGGCAAGAGCTGAAATTTGATATTTAAGGGATGGGAACAATCTTTAACAATGATATGTGCTTTCTGTCTAATTCTCATTGAATAAATTTCATTTGGTTGTTTTTGCGCTTTACGTACAATTGTACTGCATATTTTTACTACTCGACACAGTTTTTGCTTTTCCTACATTGGCAACAGTCCATACCATGCAATCATGCAAACTCACAACACTCTCAACCAAGTTCTTGTATACCATCTCAAGGACATCTTGACAAATTGTTTTAACCTCCTAATGAGATATAATCTCTGCATTGATTTTTTAAAAATGCACTCTGCATTTGCAGCTAATGTTAATCCACTATCAATAAGTGTTCCTAAATATTTAAAACAGCCAACTGTCTCTATTTCATGTCCCTCAAGGACCAGAGGCTTAAACCCTTGACTAAGCACTAGTTTATTTCTGCTAATTATCATCTCCTTGGTTTTATTAAAATTGATCTCCAGTGAACTCTTTTTACACCAATTCTGGAGCAAATTTATATAATTATAGTACGAGGTATCGCCTTCTGTTCCTATTTTAGTCAACCGTCCAATAAGTGCATGTCATCTGCATATATAAATAACTTAAAACCTGAATCCTGGATCTTAAGTTCATTTGTGTAAAGAGAAAATAGTAAGGGTGATAATATGCTTCCTTGCGGAACTCCTGTATTTACAATCATTGTTTTAGACACCATTTCATTAACGACTACTCTTTGAGGATGATTTAAAAGGAAATCTTTAATCCACCAAATAAGATCACCATTCACTCCTAGATCAAGTAGTCTTTGCAGGAGAATATCTATCCCAATTGAATTAAAAGCTGAGCTAAAATCTATAAATAAAATCCTTACATAATTTGTGGTCTGTTGAATATATTCAGCAGCAAAATCACACAAAGTTATTACAGCATCGTCGGTGCCCCTCTTTCCCCTGTATGCAAACTGAAGGGGGTCCAAATCGTTGACCACCTTGTTCCAGATGTGCCTTGATATAATACTCTTTCCATACATTTACCCAGAATAGATGTAAGAGCTATTGGTCTAAAATCTTGTAACTGATTGGCATTGGATATTTTGGGTCCTGGAACAATTTTTGTTTCTTTCCATAAACTTGGAACCATTTTACAGTCTAACGAAAGCTAAAACAAACGGGTGAATACACTAAATAGCTGAAAAGCACAATCTCCCAACACGTGACCTTTAAGCCCATCTGGGCCAGGTGCTTTATTTGGCTTTATACTAGCAAGACTGGCTGCTATTTCATACTCATTAAGTTTAATGGGCTCAAATGCAGGAATATTAAAACAGATTTTCTCACATTCAGTTTTGCCTTTATCAAACCTAAGAAAATATTTAAATCTTCTACCATAGCTGCACCATGTGATAAACATTATCCTCAGTCTTGTCTTTATATGCTAATTTAGCTTAATTTATTGATTCTATAGTGCCTTTATTGATTCTATAGCAACTTTATTGATTCTACAGAGCCTTTATTGGTGCTATAGCAACTTTATTGATTCTCTAGCATGTTTATTGAATCTATAGTGCCTTTATTGATTCTATAGCTCCTTTATTAATTCTCTAGTATGTTTATTGAATTTATTGCGCCTTTTTGGTTCTATAGCTCCTTTATTGATTCTAAAGCATGTTTATTGATTCTATAGCTCCTTTATTGATTCAATTGCACCTTTATTGATTCTATATTTCCTTTATTGATTCTATAGCTCCTTTATTGATTTGATTGCACCTTTATTGATTCTATAGCTCCTTTATTGATTCGATTGCACCTTTATTGATTCTATAGCTCCTTTATTGATTCGATTGCTCCTTTATTGATTCGATTGCACCTTTATTGACTCTATAGCATGTTTATTGATTCTATAGCTCCTTTATTGATTCGATTGCACCTTTATTGATTCTATAGCTCCTTTATTGATTCGATTGCTCCTTTATTGATTCGATTGCACCTTTATTGACTCTATAGCATGTTTATTGATTCTATAGCTCCTTTATTGATTCGATTGCACCTTTATTGATTCTATAGCTCCTTTATTGATTCGATTGCTCCTTTATTGATTCGATTGCACCTTTATTGATTCTATAGCATGTTTATTGATTCTATGTTTATTGATTCTATAGCACATTTATTGATTATATAGCACCTTTATTGATTCTACAGCATGGGTATTGTTTCTTCAGCCCCTTTAATGATTCTATAGCATGTTTATTGGTTCTTTAGCACGTTTATTGATTCTATAGCACCATTATTGATTCTTTATTGCCTTTAAAGATTCTGTAGCATGTTTAAAGATTCTATGGCACATTTAAATATTCTGTGTAGAGCTTTTAAAGTGCAGGCTTTGAGTGTGTCTAGCTGCTGTGTCCAGCACTGAAGTCTATTAATATCTGCAGTGTTTTCTGCAGGTTTGACCTCTCGCCTCATTCACACTTCACTGCGTCTAATAAAGCCTCTGTCTGATAGAAACATGTGCACACAGCTCAGGTTAACCCCATAACACTACTGCATCAGGATGGAAACAGGAATTAATCAAGATCAGACTTCACTTTTAAACCTGTTGCACACAATCTGCTACACAGCTTCTGTTGTCTGACTGCTGAAGTAGATGCTACAATCAAGTTTCAAAATTCTATGCATTTACATTGTCATTTAGCAGACCAAAACTAATTCTAAAGTGAGTTATAACTATAGGCGTTACATATTTGAAATGTTTTATTTTTAATTTTTAAAGAAAAGTTAAAGAGTGTAACATACAATCACCAGGCTTTTAACGAAGGCTTATTTCCAGAACCTTTAATTTCTCTGTTCCTCAGAGGTGAACTCAGACCTTTTGTAGCTTGTAAAACATTTCGTCTTAATTATATTGTATTTTACAGTTTGTAAATGAATGTCTCCTGCAGTGTTTACCGTGGTATAAAGAGGAGGATGAAGGAGAGGAAGAGTCTGAGGAGGATGAGCACCAGTGTCTGCAGGAGTGTGATGAAGGTAGCGTTTTCAGGGATCTGAGGGATGGATGCAGGCTGTATTGGAGACTTACGGGTGTTTTCAGGGATCTGCGGTGTGGATGCAGGCTGTATTGGAGATTTACAGCTGTTTTCTAGTATCTGCAGGACTGTTGGAGGCTGTATTGGAGATTTACGGGTGTTTTTAGGCATCTGCGGGATGGATGGAGGTTGCATTGGAGATTTACGGGCTCTACAGACGGGTGGAGGTGTGGATGGAGGAGGATCAATCTCTACAGGCTCTCTACAGGTATTCACTGCTGGAGGATCATCACTTACAGCAGCACACACCGGCTCTCTACAGGAGGCATGCACAAGACTATTACAGCTGTGCATTGTAGGTTTTATTTTGTGAACACATTTCAAGGTACTTTTTAGTTTTAACAATAGCACAGACACTAAAACAGCCAGAGAATACAGTTTTCAACCAAAAGTTTTGGTTTATTACAGTAATATCTCCCACCTCTGCCAGAACGGATCATACTCCTCGCAGTCACTGAATCCTCTGCGCGGCTCCTGCGGGTTTTCATTCATAAAATTAGCGAAAAACTGAGCGGCGAAGTTCATCCCGGTGCACAGAGAGAAAGAGAGTGTGTGTGTGTGTCCTGTCCTGTCCTGTTCTCCTGCAGGACATTAATGCTCAGGGTTATTTAAAGAGGGATTAGCCATAATCAGAGCTCCACCTACTGCTCTATTCCTGCAGTAAACCCTCTTCACGTGGTCTGATCAGACAGTAGAACGCAATCCTGGAGGAATTACACTGTCCAGCAGAGTCTGACCTCCAGGACAAATCCTCTTCACACACCTCTGACCCCGCGCTCAGCATTGATCATGCTCATGATACGCACTGTACAAACACAAATGCTTCCTGATTCAGTTGATTTGTTTTCCTGGAAACTTCCAGGAAAATTTCTTTTCTTTCTTAGATTTTAGACTAGAAACACGACAAAAACTTTAACAATTCTTAAATTAATATAAGGGGGGTGTCACGGACTGCGCCCTGACTACTTGACCTCTCCAGACAGCCGCCTAGGTCGCCTCCATGGACGCACCGGCCCTGCCCACAGTCCAAACACATGTGCTATAGGGGAATTGATCAACTAAATTGGCCATAGTGTGTGTGTGTGTGTGTGTGTGTGTGTGTGTAAATGAGTGTGTATGGGTGTTTCCCAGTACTGGGCTGCGGCTGGAAGAGCATCCGCTGTGTAAAACCTATGCTGTGTTCATTCCGTTGTGGCGACCCCTGATGAATTAAGGGACTCATCCAAAAGAAAGTGAAACAGGAATCTGAAGTGACCTGTGCCATTACTGTTGTTCTTCAGCTGTTCAAACACCTGAGCTGTGATTGAAGGACAATAATGTAGGAAATCAGACATCCCAAGTCTCCTGGAAGTTCCGGGACTCTCCTGCAAATGCATAGAGACTCCCGGATGCCCGCAAATGAGTGATAATCTCCCTTTCATTCCTCAAATAAGTCATGCACCCTTCTCACCCCTCGCCACCGGACCCTCCTCGCTCTTCAGACACGTCGCATGCACTCTGTGAAACACCACCCCACATGCACCCCTCATCACATACACCCCCCACCCCACTCTGTGTAGTTGCTAGGATGTTGTTACAGCATGTTCATGGTTGCTAGCTTGTTATGCGGCATTGCTGGAGTATTCTTAGGTTTATCATGTGGTTGCTAGGGTGTTTTGTGTAGTTGCTTGATTGTTGCTATGGTGATTGTGGGTGTTATTTCTTGTTGCTAAATTGTAGTTTGGTTGTTTCAAAGGTGTTTTCGGAGATTTCTCTCTGGAAGCTAGCTAGTGTTCTCTTTGTTGTTGTTAGGGTGGACTGCAGTATCTATGTGATTGCTAGGAAGTGATGTGTTGTTGCTAGAGTTTTCTCAGGTTTTTTGTTTGGTTGCTAGGATGTTGTTGTGGTGTTTCTTTGTTGCTACCAGGGTACTAGTTGTGGTTGCTAGGGTTTTGTGACAGTGTTAATTTGGTTGATGTGGTGTTTTTAAGTATTTATGTTGTTGCTAGGGTGTTCTGTGTGGTTGCTAGGGTGTTGCTACAGCTTTTGTGTGGTTGATTGGGTGTTATGTCTTGTTGTTATAGAGTTGGCAGTTTTTTTTCTGTGTGATAGCTAGGGTACTCTTTGGTTGCTATTGTGTTGCTACCGTGTGTGTGTGATTGTTAGGTTTGTGTGTTGTTACTAGAGGGTTGTGATGGTGTTGCTTTATCGTTACCAAGATACTATGTGTGGTTGCTAGGATGTTGTGACAGGGTTTGTGTGGATGATAGGCTGTTTTTAGGTATTTGTTGTTGCTAGGGTGTTCCGAGTGGTTGCTAGGATGTTGTGACAGGGTTTGTGTGGATGATAGGCTGTTTTATGTATTTCTTGTTGCTAGGGTGTTCTGAGGGGTTGCTAGGATGTTGTGACAGGGTTTATATGGTTGATAGGCTTTTTTAAGTATTTGTTGTTGCTAGGGTGTTTTGTGTGGTTGCTAGGGTAGTGTAGTTTGTGGTATCCATGGTTCTTTATGTTGTTGCTGAAGTGTTCTTAGGTTTTTCTGTGTGGTTGCTAGGGTGTTGTTATGGTGTCCCTTTGTAGTTTCCAGGGTGCTCCGTGTGGTTGCTAGGATTTTGTGACTGTGTTTATGTGGATGCAGGGTTGTTATGGCGCAGTGCTGTGCAGTTTTTGTATGTTGACTGTGTTTTTGTTGTTGGCTGGGTGCCCTGTGTAGTTGCTAGGATGTTGTTACAGCATGTTCATGGTTGCTAGCTTGTTATGCAGCATTGCTGGAGTGTTTTTATGTTCATCTTGATGTTGATAGGGTTATTTGTGCAGTTGCTTTGTTGTTGCTACGGTGATTTTATGGTGTAGTGGGTGTTATTTCTAGTTGCTAAATTGTAGTTTGGTTGTTTCCAAGGTGTTTTCTCCCTGGTAGCTAGCTAGTGTTCTCTTTGTGGTTGCTAGGGTGTACTACAGTGTCTGTGTGATTGTTAGGATGTGATGTGCTGTTGCCAGAGTTTGTTTAGGTTTTTCTGTTTGGTTGCTAGGATTCTGTTGTTATGTTTCTTTGTTGCTACCACAGTATTCTGTGTGGTTGCTAGGGTGTTGTAACAGTGTTTATGTGGATGGTAGGGTGTTTAAAGTAGTTGTTGCTGCTAGGGTGTTCTGAGTGGTTGCTAGGGTGTTGCTCCAGTGTTTGTGTGTGATTTTAGGGTGTTGTGTTGTTGCTAGAGTTTTCTCATTTTTTTGTTTGGTTGCTAGTATGTTGTTGTGGTGTTTCTTTGTTGCTACCAGGGCACTCTGTGCGGTTGCTAGAGTGTTGTGACAGTGTTTATTTGGTTGATGTAGTGTTTTAAAGAATTTATGTTGTTGCTAGGGTGTTCTGTGTGGTTGCTATGGTGTTGCTACAGCATTTGGGTTTTATGTCTTGTTGCTAAATTGTTGTCAGGTTTTCTCTGTGTGGTAGCTAGGGTACTCTTTGTGGTCGCTTTTGTGTTGTTGCAGTGTCTGTGTGATTGTTGGGTTTATGTGTTGTTGCTAGAGGGTTGTTGTTGTGTTTCTTTGTTGCTACCAGGGACTCTGTGCGGTTGCTAGGGTGTTGTGACAGTGTTTCTGTGGTTGAAATTGTGTTTTTAGTTATTTATGTTGTTGCTATGGTGTTTTGTGTAGTTGCTAGGGGGTTGCTACAGTGTTTGTGTGGTTGCCCTGTTGTTATGTCTTGTTGCTAAAGAGTTATCAGGTTTGTTTCTGTGTGGTAGCTAGGGTACTCTTCGTGGACGCTATTGTGTTGCTACAGTGTCTGTGTAATTGTTGGGTTTATGTGTTGTTGCTAGAGGGCTGTTGTGGTGTTTCCTAGTCATTACCAGGATACTCTGTGTGGTTGCTAGGGTGTTGTGACACTGTTTATGTGGTTGATAGGGTGTTTTTAAGTATTTGTTGTTGCTTGGTTGTTCTGTGTGGTTGCTAGCGGTGATTTTTAGGGTGTGATGTGTTGTTGCTAGAGTTTTCTAATGTTTTTTTGTTTGGTTGCTAGGATGTTGCTTTGGTTTTTCCTAATTGTGTCCAGGGTACTCTGTGTGGTTGCTAGGGTGTTGGGACAATGTTTTTGTGGTTGATAGGGTGTTTTAGGTATTTGTTGTTGCTAGGGTGTTCTGTGTGGTTGCTTTGCTACAGTGTGTTAGGTTTATGTGGTTGTTAGGGTGTTCTTTATGTTGCTAGGGTGTTGCTCCAGTGTTTGAGTGGTTGTGTGGGTGTTGTGTCTTGTTGTCAGGTTATTTTTCATTCTGATAGGTGGGGTAATCTTTGTGGTTGCTATGGTATTGCTACAGTGTCTGTGTAATAGTTTTGTTAAACTATTCATGTTGTTGCTAGGGTGCTCATTGTGGTTGCTAGGGTGTTGCTACAGTGTTTGGCTGGTTGTGTGGGTGTTATGGTTTGTTGTTAGAGTGTTGTCAGTTTTTTCTGTCTGGTTGCTAGGGTGCTCATTGTGGTTGCTGGGGTGTTGCTACAGTGTTTGGGTGGTTGTGTGGGTGTTATGGTTTGTTGTTAGAGTGTTGTCAGTTTTTTCTGTCTGGTTGCTAGGGTGCTCATTGTGGTTGTTATGATGATGCTACAGTGTCTGTGTGGTTGTTAGGATTGTTTTGCTGCTGCAGTGTTGTATTGGTGTGGTTTTTAAGATGTTGTTAGGGTTTTTCTGTCTGTTGCTAGGGTGACCTGTGTGGTTGCTAGGGTGCTCATTGTGGTTGCTGGGGTGTTGCTACAGTGTTTGGGTGGTTGTGTGGGTGTTATGGTTTGTTGTTAGAGTGTTGTCAGTTTTTTCTGTCTGGTTGCTAGGGTGCTCCTTGTGGTTGCTGGGGTGTTGCTACAGTGTTTGGGTGGTTGTGTGGGTGTTTTAGTTTGTTGTTAGAGTGTTGTCAGTTTTTTCTGTCTGGTTGCTAGGGTGCTCATTGTGGTTGTTATGATGATGCTACAGTGTCTGTGTGGTTGTTAGGATTGTTTTGCTGCTGCAGTGTTTTTTGGTGTGGTTTTGAAGATGTTGTTAGGGTTTTTCTGTCTGTTGCTAGGGTGATCTGTGTGGTTGCTAGGGTGATAGTTATTGAATTTTTTAAAAAGTTGTCAGATTTGTCTGTGTGGTTGTTAGAGTGTTCTGTGTGTGTTTTGAATGTGTCCTGTTTGTTGCTATGGTGTTGTTAGGGTGTTCATTGTGGTTGTTAGGGTTATTAGTGCTACTTTCTTCCTGTTTTCTCTGTAAAATCTTCTGTTTTTTGTGGATGCATCAGACTCTGCCCAAAGCGTTTTCCTGCACACTGCAGTTCCTCATCCGCAGGACGTGTTTTATGGAGCTTGTAACAGAATGTTTCCTCTCAGTCTGTGTCCAGCGTGATGCAGACAGACATGTGCTGACCAGATTTACAGACGGATGCTAACTCCAGACATCACACCGGCGGCCGGCGTACCTGACAGCTCCAATACATCACATAAAACTAACACGGCTGAAGCAGATCCCCAAGGAGGATCACTGCGCTTCATGTCCATCCCACTGATGACCCTTCCAGGAAACAGCAGAGGAGGAGCCGGCCAACAGAGCAGTCAACATGGACACGCAGCCAAGAAGATGAAGCTTTCCAGAAGATCCTGCCACAACCCATTTAATACTCACACTGCTTCTCTGACCTAGAGGCTTTGTCTTGTGTCTAGAGCAGATATCAGATTCTGAAATCAGGAGGCATTTTCTAGACCAGCAACAAATATAACCATGTGTTCTGAAATAAAGAGTCTCAGTGCAGAGAGCTTTCATTAAACCAGCAGAATAATCTGACCAGAACACTACTGCAGAGAGAAAACTAGACTATTCTGCTCACTGCACTGGCAGAGTATAGTGTGAGTGTGTGTGTGTGTGTCTTCATGCATTTGAATGTGTGTGTAGTGTGAGTGTTTATGGAGTTGAGTGTGCATGTAGTGTAGTGTAGTATGCAGTTGATTGTGTGTGTGTTGGTGTGAGTGTATTTATGCATGTGGGTGTGTGTGTGTGTGTGTAGTATGAGTGTGTTTATGCATTTGATTGTGGGTGTGTGTTTATGCGTGTGAGTGTGTGTGTAGTGTCTGTGTTTATGCATGTGAGTGTGTGTGTTTATGCGTGTGAGTGTGTGTGTAGTGTCTGTGTTTATGCATGTGAGTGTGTTTATGCATTTAATTGTGTGTGTGTTTATGTGTGTGAGTGTGTTTATGCATTTAATTGTGTGTGTTTAGTGTGTGTGTTTATGCGTGTGAGTGTGTTTATGCATTTGATTGTGTGTGTAGTGTAGTGTGTGTGTTTATGCGCATGAGTGTGTTTATGCATTTAATGGTGTGCGTGTAGTGTGTGTGTTTATACGTGTGAGTGTGTGTGTTTATACGTGTGAGTGTGTGTTTATGCGTGTGTGTGTCGTGCAAGTGTGTTTATGCATTCGCTTGTGTTTATGCATTTGATTGTGTGTGTGTAGTGTGTGTTTATTCGGGGTGTAGTGTGTGTGTGTGTGTTTATGCGTGTGAGTGTGTGTGTAGTGCAAGTGTGTTTATGCATTTGATTGTGTGTGTGTAGTGTGTGTTTATGCGTGTGTGTGTAGTGAGTGTGTTTATGTGTGTGCGTGTGTTTATGCATTCGATTGTGTGAGTGTGTGTAGTGTGTGTGTTTATGCATTTGATTGTGTTTATGCATTTGATTGTGTGTGTGTAGTGTGTGTGAGTGTGTGTAGTGTGTGTGTTTATGCGCGTGAGTGTGTGTGTAGTGTGTGTGTTTATGCATTTGATTGTGTTTATGCATTTAATTGTGGGTATGTAGTGTGTGTGTTTATGCGTGTGAGTGTGTGTAGTGTGTGTGTTTGTGCGTGTGAGTGTGTGTAGTGTGTGTGTTTATGCATTTGATTGTGTTAATGCATTTGATTGTGTTTATGCATTTAATTGTGCGTCTGTAGTGTGTGTGTTTATGCGTGTGAGTGTGTGTGTTTGTGCGTGTGTGTAGTGTGTGTGTTTGTGCGTGTGAGTGTG
>NC_133188.1:56245000-56260000 GCF_049306965.1 Danio rerio | reverse complement strand
CTGAATAAAAAAGGCAGAATAAACCTGTGCAAACAGTCTAGTCATCATGACCAGATTATTGAACAAAAGAGGATGCTGCAGTAAATATGTGGATCTTCTAATAAGCATGATGTGTGCAGGATAGAGAGGGTGTGAAAAGTTTGTTTTGAAGTTTGTGAGACGGAATCTGTCCAATAATAAACCTAAAACACACATCATTTGTTGTCATGCGGTGAACTCGGCTAATCGTGTAATATCGGTGTCGTCATGCAGCTCCAGCAGTCGCTCTTCAGATGCTGCACCGGCTGAATCAGTCGTCTGATCTCGGTACTTTGATGCCACATGTGACAGTCACATGCCGTCAGTGCAGCGTCAGTCCAGACGACATTTATAAACGGCATGCAGCACTTCAAGACACTTTTGCATGACGTCGAACGCACCTACTGACCTAATGAATCAGTGAATCGGTGACTCTTTGAATCAGTGACTGAGTTTATGTTCAGTTCCTCAAAACACTCAGAGACAATCCTGATGTATGGCAAAATATGCAAATGACCTAAAACACACACGTTCATATTTATATTTTGTTTACATAAAATATGTCATATGAGCAGCTGATGGTTGAAGTGTATGCTTTATGTTTGTGTTCACGTTTGTGTCTGTGTGTGTATGTGGTGTTCGTGTGTGTGTGTGTGTATTTTAGATTGTCTGCAGCAGAAGGCTCTTGAAGCGCGAATGGACAGTGTGGAGAAGGTGATGTATCTGTCTTCTTTATATTCAACACACACACACACACACACACACACACACACACACACACACACACACACACACACACAGTGTCATGTGCAGTAGTTCAAACTAAACCAGGAATGTTGATGTACTCTGACTGTTCATTACTCTTGACAAACTGACTGAAGTGGCTCCTAATCATTGTTATCATTTTTGTCTGTGTGTGTTTGTGTGTCTGTGTGTGTCTCTGTCTTTGCGTGTGTGTGTTCCTGCAGCGTGTGGATCAGGCTGTGGATCTGCTGGAGTCTGAAGTGGCTCTTCTTCTGCAGACTCTGGACCAGAGCCCCCTGCTGGACACTCCTGAAGCTTACATCCTGGAGGAGCCGCCCGCCACACACACCTGACCACAGTGAGTGTGTGTGTGTGTGTGTGTGTGTGTGTGTGTGTGTGTGTGTGTGTGTGTGTGTGTGTGTGTGTGATTTTATTCAAATGTACAGTGGCCCGGAGAGCTTAATGCACTGCAGTTTCAGATAACAGTCACACTTTATTTTGAGGGTCCGTATGTTGAATTAAATGACACTGCATCTACACTCCAACTAATTCTCCTTAGATTATCAGTAGACTGTTAGGGTTGGGATTAGTGTAAGTTGACATGTACCTGTAAAGTGTCTTCTAGTCAGTGAAATGACTGTTGAAGGAGCAGAATCAGCAGATATTAAGCAGACAGTCTACTGATACTCTAATGACCATCATAATAAAGTGTTATCAACACATGCAATTACAAAAAACACAGCACACACACACAAATCCTGCCAAAGCAAGGGACTGAATCCAACACTGTGAAATGATAAATATTTAAAATAGGCAGAAGTCTTATAAATAAACTGCATAGCTGCAATCTAAACAACTACATTCACACCTGAGAAGCCTCAAATGTACATGATGTTGTCCGACAGCTGCATTATTAGTCACACTGTAGAGTGTCCTCAGCTTGCTGCTGTATGTGGGCGGAGTAATACACAAGGGTGAAGAGGCGGAACGAGTGCTGTTATTCGCAGAATATCACACGGCTATCAGCCAATCAGATTCATCCGTTGAGAACTGTTGTGTGTATGTATATTATATATTCAGGGCTTGACATTATCTTTGTGATCAGCAGACACTGTGGCTTGCAGTTTTCCAGCATTACTGGCCACTCACTATTTTCACTAGCCACAGTTTTGTTGTTGGGAAAATATAATTTCTGTCAATAAATTTGACTTTGACATGCTAAAATGACTTGATTTAGATTTTGTGTTATGTCCACATTCGTCCTCATTCATTGCACTTTTCGTGTGTCGTGTATAAGTTTGCTCAATGTGCATGAGCTAACGGGTCATGGATTCATAGTGTTCTATTACAATGAGGTTTTATTGTACAGGAATAGGGTTAGGGTTAAGGTTTTACCAAATGTTTCTCTGACCACAACAAACATAAATAAATAGTTATTTCTTGTCCACAAATTTTAAATTTGCCAAAATAAGTAAAATACAGCTGTATACTATACTTCTTATTTCACAAAACATTAAAAAAAACAAACAACAACAACAACAACAACAAATGACGTTTAAAAAAGTAAATATTGTCATGTATCTAAAACTGTGCACAGTAATCTGTCCTGGCTAAAGGTCCCAGATCAGCAGTTAACTACACATAAATAGTAATAGTAATTCTGGCATTAAAGCAATGTTATTATAGAAAATACAATAAAAAAGTGTGATAATGACACACAAGGTTAACTCTAGGCCAGTTAATAATCTGTTTAAAGATTGGTTTAAGCGAAAGCAACCAGCGCTGTTTACAAAAGACTCATCTGGAGCTCCTGAAAGCAGCAGGACTGCGGGTGCACGAGCATCACTGTTTGTCTAGTCTATTTGAAACAGGGCCGATAACACGACTTGCGTTTATAGTCATGGTTGCTTCACGCAAGGAAACTGGAGCGCAGGTGTTTTAAACAGTCGTGCGCATCACATCAGCTGCGATGTGGGTCATCCTCTCCTTCGGTACACAATTCGTTTCGTGAGTTGTGCTGCTTCTCGATTCTAAGATTGCATTTGCACGAATAATGGGAAAGAAATGAGTAAGAAAACTACCATTTAAATAATATGAGGTTGCGTTCTAACCCGCCATGCACAGATGAAATCTACCCGCGTTTGGCGGCTGTTAATGTCAAACCCTGTATAAGTACAGTTGAAGTCAGAATTATTCGCCCCCGTTTAATTTTCCCCCCAATTTCTGTGTAACGGAGAGCAGATTTCTCCAACACATTTCTAATCATAATAGTGTTAATAACTCATCTCTAATAACTGATTTATTTCCTCTTCATCATGATGACAGACACTTCTATACAGCTTAAAGTGACATGTAAAGGCTTCACTAGGGTAATTAGGGTAATTAGGCAAGTTATTGTATAATGATGGTTTGTTCTGTTGACTATCAAGAACAAATATATCTTAAAGAGGCTAATAATATTGACCTTAAAATGGCGTTTAAACAATTAAGAACTGCTTTTATTCTTGCCGAAATAAAACAAATCAGACTTTCTCCAGAAGAACAGATATTATCAGACACACTGTGAACATTTCCTCAATCTGTTCAACATCATGTGGGAAATATTTAAAACAGAAAAGAAAAATCAAAGGGGGTGAATAATTCTGACTTCAGCTGTATATGTATATGTATATATATGTTCATTTATGTTGTATTTCAGTTTTGAGACTTTACTGTGAAAATGCTTGATAAAATAGCGTAAGTCAAGAAATGCTTAATAATTTACAAAATGCAATAAAATATTGTTTTCATACTCTTGATGAAGAATAATCCTTTATTTTCTTTGTTTTCAGGGAGTTTCTGCATGTGCAATAGCAGCACAGAACAGATGATTTTCTTCTGGCCTCCTCAAAAGTCTGAACAGGTTTTATTTAGTCATTTTCTTCACGTTAAATTGAATAATTTACACTGTTTAAATGAAAATGAACTGCATTGTTTTCTATTTTTACTTCGTTCTGGTGAGACTTTTATCTTGTGATGTTGACGATGGTCACATGATCAGTCACTGTATGAATATGAATGCATGAATATGACCAATAACAGAGTGTTAAGATGGTCATGTGACTCTTTCTGGATTCTCAGTGCTTATTATTCAGTAAATGTGTCTTCTGTCCCAGCATGCATTGCACTGAGGGAGGGACTTTTATCTGCTCTGTGTGTGTTCATGTTCTGCATCTCGTTGGAGTTTTGGTCAGGAAATGACTTGATTCTTTCATAACTGTCTGAAATATTCTGCCGCTGAACGCTCATCTTAATATCCTTCTCCTCCACATTTAACAACGGCTGTTTCGAGGACTTTTATCTTGTTGTTCTGATGTTTATATTGACTTTACGTGTGAAATCCTGAACCACAATCATTCCTGTGAGGACGGAGAGATCAGAGAGGGATTAATATCTGTGCTGCAGCAGCTCTCAGCAGATTTACCACTAATAAAACCAGCAGGTCCATTCAGCTACTGATGTGTGAATAGACTTTAATCAGGCAAAACCTGCACGTGTGTGTGTGTGTGTGTGTGTGTGTGTGTGTGTGTGTGTGTGTGTGTGTGCGTGCGTGTGTGCGTGTGCTTGCGTGCTCTACGTGTGAGTTTGTATGTGTACTGTATGTGTGTGCGTGCTCGTGCATGCAAGTGTATGTTTAATGTAATGTAATGTGTGTGTGTGTGTGTGTGTGTGTGTGTGTGTGTGTGTGTGTGTGTGTGTGTGTGTGTGTGTGTGTGTGTGTGTGTGTGTGTGTGTGTGTGTGTGTGCAGCAGATGGTGTGTCTCTGAGCAGACACTGGAGCTCATGTTTATACACAAAACATCTTGACCAGACACTTTTCCCCCCAAACAGAGCTTCAAGAATAATCTTCAGTTTAATCTTCACATGAACGACTGATTGAGAAATAAACACGCACACACACACGCACACACACACACAAGCGTTAATACTTTAATCATACTTTAATGATCATCAAAACAATCTATGGGTTGCCAAAATATTGAAGAGGATCTATAGGTACAGTATCATGCCGTCCACATTACAATGGAGAACAAGGTTAAAGTCAGTCCTAAAGGAGTCCCATTCAACACACACACACACACTCACACACACACACTCTCACACGCGCACTGGAGTCTGTTTAACATGCAGGACTTCACTCTGAATAATGCAACTTTTATATTATTTCCAAAACATTCCATGATTTCACTTATTACAGTAAATGCATCTTTACAAACGACACTGTTTCTATTGGCACACACACACACACACACACACACACACACACACACACGCACACACACGCACACACACACACACACACACACACACACACACACACTGTTTCTGATTTATGAGGACTCTACATAGGTGTAATATAGTGTAAAATGGCCGTGATTTAAAACAGTAAATACAGCAGTGAAGTCCATAACCTGGTTGACAGTGTTTCTTTAATATATGCGCTAAATCCCCTGTAA
This sequence comes from Danio rerio, assembly GCF_049306965.1. NCBI lineage: Eukaryota > Metazoa > Chordata > Actinopteri > Cypriniformes > Danionidae > Danio > Danio rerio. The sequence goes on along the minus strand of NC_133188.1, from coordinate 56,254,742 downwards.
ACAGACTTTCCCAGAGTTCCCTGCATGACGCTTCCCTTTTCATGATTTTGCTGACATTACTGTGGATATTTGCAGTTTTTCCTCATCAGTGATGTAGATTGTATATTTGTATTTTACATCTAATGTTGATGAATAGTTTTTTAATTATATCATAGTTATCTTGGTAATTTACTGTAAAATACTGTACTGTCCTGATACTGTACCTATACTGTATTTAAATGGTTACGTTTCAGAAAACACAGCTGCTTCATTTTTTGCAGATTTTGGCGGTGTGATCGCCTTGCATAAAAGTATCATAGTGTCACAGAATTGAGATCACTGCTCTAAAACATACAGCTGAGGTCAGAATTATTCACCCCCTTTGATTTCGTTTATCTTGTTTAAATATTTCCCAAATGATGTTGAACAGGTTGAGTAAATGTTCACAGTGTGTCTGATAATATTTGTTTATGTCCTTTGTTTATTTCAGCTAGAATAAAAGCAGTTTTTAATTTTTTAAACACCATTTTAAGGAAAATATTATTAGCCTCTTTATGTTTTTCTCGATAGTCTACAGAACAAACCATCATTATACAGTAACTTGCCTAATTACCCTAACCTGCCTAGTTCCCCTAATTACCCTAGTGAAGCCTTTACATGTCACTTTAAGCTGTATAGAAGTGTCTTGAAGAATATCTAGTCTAATATTATTTACTGTCATCATGACAAAGAGGAAATAAATCAGTTATTAGAGATGAGTTATTAACACTGTTATGATTAGAAATGTGCTGGAGAAATCTGCTCTCCATTAAACAGATATTGGGGGAAAATAAACAGGGGGGTGAATAATTCTGACTTCAACTGTATATTCTTTTTAAATGTCTGAGTAAAAAACAAAACCTTTTCTCTTTTGTACACAATATATTTTAATCTGGGAAACATTTATAATATTTTGGAGCAGTAAACATGTCAGGCTGAATTACTCAAATTAATTTTTGACTTCTGCTGTCTTCATTTGTTTAAAAAAACACAGATTTTTTGTACAATTTAAAACAGCATCTTCAAAGATCTTCTCTGCTGGAGTTACTGATGTCCTAAATAAAAAGTTTAAAAGTTAATAAAAAATCTTACTCATATCCTAAGGAAAGGTATTGCAGAAAATATTGGTGGTTTTAAATCCTTGACTTTTCCAAACTGCGGTATACCTTAAGCATGGTTATTGTCCCATGTCCACCCATAACCCAAACCTCAGAGCTTGTGGCACATTTTCAATTCGAATATATATATATTTATATATATATGGTTTTCAAGTGTTTTGAATTACAAGGACATAAAGCAAGTCCCAATAAATCATAATAAGCAAGTCAATAAATGAATCATGACATAACTATGTTGTGTAGAAGCACTGGTGTATGGCCAAAAACATTCTGAAATGCAGTAATTTACTGTAAAATGTGAAATGTCTTTTACGTTCTTATACCGTATTTTTAATGGGTAAATTCTGTAAACTACAGCTGCTTCATTTATACAGTACATTTATTTTTACAGTGACAGCCCCCTAACCCATTTTTTCATTTAATTTTATTATTATTATTATTATTACTACACATATATTTGTAATAATAAAAGTATGAATATAATTGCAAAGATTTGCTATGACAGAACAGAGGTATAGTTGTCTCATGTCATCATATACATTAATACAGCCATCTATTATACAATCGTCCATCAGCTAGCGATTTAAGTCTTTTGTGAAATGGTAAAATCAACAATAAACAAATAAAATAACAATAGTCTTTTAAGATACATTCACCCAAAATCTCCATGTTTTTTATTTTTTATATTTTGTTTACCCAAACCTCAGTTTGTGGCACTTTTTTAATGTGAAAAACAAAAAAGATTATAATTTTTAAGCGTTTTGCATTACAGGGACATAAAGCCTGTCCAAATAAATCACAATAACCATCTACCGTGTAAATGTTACCTCAAAACATAGATGTATGAGAAAAAAAGTACTGTAAAATGTATATTTAAAAAAAATAGTAAAATAATATAATAAATTTTTTTTTATTTTACTGTTGGTTATATTCTGGCAATCAACAGTGTGGTGTTTTTATGGTAAGGTTTACTGTTTTTGTTTTTTACAGTAACTCTACCCCTACCCCAACCCTCACAGCAAACCTGTGGCACATTATGAATGTGAAACATCCTTTAAGTATTGTAAGGTAAATGAAAGCCTGTCCAGATAAACCACCCCAATTTAAAAAGACATTTACATTTACAGTGGCAGCTGTGGTTGCACCAGTGTTACACCAGTGTTTTGAAATATGAACATCTACACATCATACCTTTATTACACAGACAAAAAGTCTCATTCACACAACTACTGAACATCACCAGGGTAACACACACACACACACACGTAAATGAAGTAATGCAGTGACATCAGCAACATTAGATGGACAACTCTACTGATGAGGACAAAACTAACATTATGATAATGTCAACACAAGCATAAAGCGAGCTGTCATGCAGGCAATTCTGGGAAAGTCAATTTACAGTTATTTACTGTAAATATATATATATATATTAAGGAAAAATCCAGTTACCAGGTTACAGAGTTTTACTGAAGCGTTTTAACTTTTTTACTGTTGAAATTACGATTATTTTTATACAGACATTATACAAATGAGTGTCCTCATAAACCACCAAATCCAGTACACCCGCAAACACACACAGGCACTCTTAGATTATAAATGGCTATGCAAATGGTACAAAAGCTTTGGCGTATTTGCCTACAAGTTGTGCCTGCACACTTGAAAGAGATTTTAAGACGTTATGAAGACGTGGCTTCATAAAACCTCTTAGCGTCGATATCTTCTATTTACTCTTGCTTATGTCAGCACGTCCACATAAAACTGTGGAGAAATACTGGAGCGTTTCACTATTTACATCTTTTACATGGTGAAGCGGTGGAGTTTGTGGTAAACACTGCAAAAATCCATCATGCATCTTCTGGATTTCTGCCTTGCTTTCAGCACAAATTTCTGTGTTTTCAAATCAAGAAGCGTTTACTGGAGAAGCTGAAATGTTAAAAATATTAATATTAATGCCAAAGTAAAGCATGCGTATGTTTACAGAACAAATACCTGCTAGTGGAGTCAGAAATTAAACTTGATTCAAGGCAAAGGGAGGAAAGATCATGACTGAAGTTTGTTCCATAATTGAAATCAAGAATGGCTGAATATAATGTTAGACTTCGTGAGACATCGTCAGAATCAGAAGAAAAATAAATAAGATTGTAAGATGTAAAGACTTAAGCATAAAAAGATATAAACGTTAGGACACTTGGACATGTGAGATATAGATTCAGGATTTAAAGGTGCAGTAGGTGATCTTCCACAATGCTAACAGCTTTCTCTGAATCACAGTCCCTCCCCTGCCGTCCAGAGCCACGCCTCCTGAAACAGGCGGAAACAGGAGCACGCGCACCTTAAAGACGACAGCAAAAGATCCCTCTCTCATGTGGGTTGGCGTTCAGGAATTACACTTATTACTAAACCAAACTGACATGCTATTTCCGAGTGAATATTAGAGTTGCATGGTAAACAATATAGGGAGAGACTAGGCGGAATAGCGGTGTTTACTTGTGTTTTGTTGTTAAACTAATTAAAATCTACATTATCGATGCTGTGAAAGGACCTAATGAAACAGAAAATAGTCTTATCAGTCTTTCACCTGAAGATTTTAGCAGCTGAACAACACTTCTGTGCAGATATAACCCATTTGTATCAACAACATCTAACGTTACATCAGCTTTGCGTGAAGCTAAAACAGTTTTAAAACTGAACATGACCTGTCTAAGAGAAACCCTTCAGACATGGTGTCATCCTTTCTCCAGCGTGCAAAGGTAACTCCAATATTGATTCAAGTTTTTAAGAAGTTTTGATTCAGCAGGTTTTTGTCAATCGCGAGCACGCGCTCATGCTCTCTTTCTCTCTCTCTCTCTCCCTCTCTCTCTCTCTCTCTCTCTCGTGAACGCGCAGCACGTCTATGCACGAACAGCGTTTGGCGGAGCTGCGTACAGAAGGCTGCACAGTTGTTCAAATCTGCATTTGCTGACAGACAGTTTGGGCTACTTATCGCAATTATGGGAGATGTCGGTCCGACTCTATTTAATTGGATGAACATGTTTTAGTTTTATGCCTTACTCAGAATATGAAAACACAGATAAAAACATTTCGATCATTTACTGTTATCAGCACTATTAGACTGTGAAGAGACTTTCAACCAGCACAACATAAACTGCTTCTGAAGAGCATCACCTGCTGCAGCTTTAAATATACTGTGTGAACTTGGAATTACTGAGATTTAAAGTAGGAATTTGGAGATATTCATTTTTAATTATATATAAACTCGGAACTGTTATATATAAAGTCGAAATTCTGAGATATAAACTCAGTATAGCGATATGTAAACTTGTAATTTTGAATAAAATATGGAATTGCGAGATCTATACTTAAAAGAAGATATAAGTTTGGAATTGCGAGATATAAACTCAGAATTGCTATTTATATCCTCTGAATTCTGGGATATAAACTTGCAATTGCTATATATACTCTCGGAATTATAAGATATAATCACATAATCGTATATATAATATAAACTCTGAATTCTGGGATGTAAACATGGAATTGCTCTATTCAACCTCGAAATTATGAAATATAAACCTAGAATTGCTATATAACCCCTGAATTCTGGGATATAAACTTGGAATTTTTAGATATAAACTGAGAATAGCAAGATATAAACTCAGCATTCTGAGAAATAAACTTTAAATTCTGAGATATAAACTCAGCATTACAAGATATAAACTGGAAAAATACAGAGTTGAAACATATATACTTAAAAAAATCTAAGATATAAGCATGAAATTGCTATACATAACCTCATAACTATGATATGAACTCACAATTTCTAGATAAAAACCCAGAATACCAAGATGTAAACTTGGAATTGTGATATTTAAACTCAGAATTACTATAAATAACCCAAGTTTTGGGTTACAAACTTAGAATTGCTATATATCATCTCTGAATGATGACATTTATACTTGAAATGATGAGATATAAACTCAGAATAACAACATATATAGCCGGCAGCTCGCTCTCTGCAACTCTCACATAGTCCCTCACTGAAGCTAAGCAGGGCTGAGCCCGGTCAGTGTCTGGATGGGAGAGCACATGGGAAAGCTAGGTTGCTGCCAGAAGTGGTGTTAGTGAGGCCTGCAGGGGGCGCTCAACCTGCAGTCTGTGTGGGTCCTAATTCCCCAGTATAGTGACGGGGACCCTACAGTATAAAAGTGCTTTGAGTGCCCAGAAAAGTGCTATATAAATGTAAGGAATTATTATTATTATAAACTTGAAATTGTGAGATATAAACAACACACAGTTATGAGATATAAACTCTGAATCGCATACTTGTGAGATAAAAGCTTGCAATTGTGAAACAAACTTGATATTGCAAGATAAAATCCCAATGTTGTGAATAATAAACTCTAAACTGAGAGAAGTAAAAGTGCAATTGTGAGATGTGAACTTGCTGCAAATCATGAACCTGTTAGTTTTTGATAAATTCTGAAAAGTTTAATATAATCTTGGAATTCCTTGATAAAAAATGCAAATTTTGGGACATAAATATAGGAATTTGGAGATATAAAGTTGTAATTTGGAGATATTAAATCAGAATTTTGAGACAAAAACTAGGAATTTTTAAATATTCATTCTGATTTGTGAGACATAAACTCTGAATTTTGAGCCATAAATCAAAAATTGTGTAACACTGAGAATTAAAAGCTAAAAACGAGCACAAACAACCTTCCATACACCAATACTGTTTTCAAGATTTAATATCCTGATCACTGTGCTTCTCCAGCGAGCGCATCTCGTTTATTAATACTCAGAGATCTGAACTGCACATCAGGACAGAAACACAGAAGAAGAAGCCGATCTGCAGTGTGTTTATCGCTACACTACTGTACACACCGCCCTCACTTCATCACATACTGTATTAATGCTACGCTAAAGAAACAGCACCTCACACACACACACACACATACACTCACACACATACAAATACTGGCATCCTATAGAGTAGTAAAGCAGCAGAGGTGAAGGATCAGCGTCTCAAATCCTTCACTGAGTGGTAGTTTAGTTTAGTTTAGTTTAGTTTAGTTTAGTTAATTAAGAATCTAACAGTCAGAAAGGTAGTTTGGCAACATGTGAGCAGGGCAGAAAGGTTTAAAAGCACAACAGAGACAGATATATTACAGAAAACAGCATCATCATCATCATCATCATCATCATCATCATCATAGCTGAGAGAAGATTAATATCATCAAACATGCCTGTCTTTAAACACACACACACACACACACACACACACACACACACACACACACACACACACACACACACACACACACACACACACACACACACACACACACACACGTCTCTTCTGCTGACCCCAGTTACATTAAACTAATCAGAAATACAGTCAATACTGACAGAAGTCTTGTGGAGGATCTCGGCTGTGAGAGCAGCAGATAATATCTGGTCTTCTAGTTGATGATGTGTGAAAGTGTCAGAAGGTGGATTTCTCTGCTGGATCATCTGCTGATCTGCATCAATCATCACCAATACTGCAGAAGACCACCTGGAACCAGCATGGACCAAGATTCTGACAGAAATCAGTCAAGTTTGGTGAAGGAGACATTATGGTTTGGGTTCATTCAGTATGGGGGCGTGCGAGAGATCTGCAACATCAACAGCCTGAGGTATCAAGACATCTGTGCTGCCCATTACATTACAAACCACAGGAGAGGGACAATTCTCCAGCAGGATAGCGCTCCTGCTCATACTTCAGCCTCCACATCAAAGCTCCTGAAAGCAGAGAGTGCTCCAGGATTGGCCAGCCCAGTCACCAGACATCAACATTATTGAGCTGATGAAGGAGGAGGTGTTGAAGATGAACACAGAGACTCTTGATGAGCTCTGGGATCCTGCTGAAGCTTTCTTCTTCATTCCAGATGACTTTATTAATCAGTGATGTGAGTCATGTCAGAGATGTATGGATGCAGTCCTCCAAGCTCATGATGGAGTCAGACACAATATTCATTCTGTCTCCACTGCAGCAGGACTTTATATTCTATACTGGACATTATTTCTGTTCAGTGATGACACTTTAGTCTGAGCAGAGTCAGAGCGCACTGTCCTCATCAAATCAGTCAACATCAAGACATGATCAGATTTATTGAGCTCAAATCAGCAAAATCTAGAGGCCTTCACCTTTCATAGAGACACTTCTGACACCAGATCAGCAACTAGAAGAGCAGATATTATCTGTGTTCCTACAACTAGGATAGGCCACAAGACTTCTGTCAGGTAGTGTAAATATTATTATCAGTTTGAACAGCTGTTTAAACTACTGATTTTATTGTTTTTAATTTAGTCAATAGTTGCCTTATTGACACAATTTTTTAACAGAATGGCCAAACCATTTTATTTACTGTTTGAATAAAATATGGAATATATTCTACATTTACCAATGTTATAAATTATACAATAAATGACAAATAAATGGCAGAGAAATAAAAGCATATAATATGTCTAATATTAATTATTTTTAAATAAATAAATAAGTAAATAAATAAATAAATAAATAAATGTAATCATAAATAAAAAAAAAATCTAAATTAATGCAGTGTATTCATCATTTCTTATATACTACAGTGGCATTTATATCTGTGATGTATAAAGATTCCCTCAAAAACGTAAAACTGAACGGTAAGTAAACAAACCTGGCATTGCGAGACAGGAACTCAGAATATTAAATATAAACACTGATACTGCTAGATATACACTTTCAATTTCTCTACCGAAACTTCAAATTATGAATTAATGGATGAATTATATTGTATAACAAACTCAGAATTGTGAGATATTATTCAGGATTATGTGACATCACATTATAAAGAAAAGAATATGAGGCAGCACAATTATTTTCAACGATGATAATAATAATGAGAAGAAATGCTTCTTAATCATCAAATGGTCATATTATAGTCATTTCTGAAGGATCCTGAATACTAAAGACTGCAGTAATGATAATGAAAATTTAGCTTTTACATCACAGAAATGAATTACACTTTAGTATATAGTCTGTTTACATTTAAATTAGTATTATTTCACAATTTGACTGTATTTTTGATCAAACAGTGGCAGCCTGTGTGAGCAGAAGAGACTTAATTACTCTACATGTGCTGAAGTATTTCAGATGATTTTCCTGATCAACTGTAGGAATGAGCATCTAAACTGTTAGTAAATCCTGATGTAAACTAATATATTTACAGTAAAGGCTGATGAACCCCTGTGTGTTTCATGCATCAAATCAAATATGAGGAGAAATATTAGATCTCACTGTAAACAGACTCAACATACTGTAATTATTATCTGAACTCTAGAGCTGTTTCTACTTTAATGTGCTGTGGATGAAGTCAGAAACACTCAGATAGAAAGGAAAACACACTGTAAAATTACTGTGCTTTACTCAAAGAAGTGAGAAAACCTGTTGCTTTCAAAGTGATTTGTTGACTTTACTTAAAGTGAGTAATCCAAATGCTTTTACAGTTATTAGATGACTTTTTGTTGTTTTTGTAATTACATTCCTTTTAAAACAGTTAGTTTACTTAAAAGAAGTGAGTAAACTTGTTGTTAAATTCAACTAATCCCTTTAATAGCAACAGTTTTACTCACTTTTATTAAGTTAAGTCAACTAATCACTTTAAAAGCAACCGATTTACTCACTTTTATTTACTTAAGTCAACTAATCACTTTAAAAGCAACCGATTTACTCACTTTTATTAAGTTAAGTCAACTAATTGCTTTAATAGCATCAGATTTACTCACTTTTATTAAGTTAAGTCAACTAATCGCTTTAAAAGCAACAGATTTACTCACTTTTATTAAGTTGTCAACTAATCGCTTTAAAAGCAACGGGTTTACTCAATTTTATATAGTTAAGTCAACTAATCACTTTAAAAGCAACAGATTTACTCACTTTTATTAAGTTGTCAACTAATCACTTTAAAAGCAACAGATTTACTCACTTTTATTAAGTTGTCAACTAATCACTTTAAAAGCAACAGATTTACTCACTTTTATTAAGTTGTCAACTAATCGCTTTAAAAGCAACCGATTTACTCACTTTTATTAAGTTAAGTCAACTAATCGCTTTAAAAGCAACCGATTTACTCACTTTTATTAAGTTAAGTCAACTAATCGCTTTAAAAGCAACGGGTTTACTCACGTTTATTAAGTTAAGTCAACTAATTGCTTTAATAGCATCAGATTTACTCACTTTTATTAAGTTAAGTCAACTAATCGCTTTAAAAGCAACCGATTTACTCACTTTTATTAAGTTAAGTCAACTAATCGCTTTAAAAGCAACGGGTTTACTCAATTTTATATAGTTAAGTCAACTAATCACTTTAAAAGCAATGGGCTCACTCCCTTTCTTTAAGTAAAGACAACTAATCACTTGATAAATTAATGAATCAAATGCTTTTTTGCATCTCTTTTAAGACAGAATGGACTCAAACCCATTACAAGGGTTCATATCCTTCTTTTTTTGTCTTTTCTTTTAAATCTTGATTCAAGAATGTTTAGATATCTGTACTTTATCGCTTGAATAACTAGTCCTG
>NC_133188.1:56227500-56240000 GCF_049306965.1 Danio rerio | reverse complement strand
TCACACAATAGTGAAGATATCCTCGTCACTCTCACTCAAGTGGTTGATAACTTTTATCAGTTTCTTTCTTCTGTTGAACACAAAGGAAGATATTTTAAAGAATGCTGCAAATGCTGCACATTGGCATCTTTAATAGATTAAAAAAACAATGAAAGTCAATGAATGATTTCCCAGCATTCTTCAACATGTGTTCAGCAGAAGAAACACAAACAGGTTTGGAGGACAAGGAAATGATGACATTTATTAATTAAAACAAATTAAAACAAATGCACTTGTCTAGAAAATGCTTCTTGAAATAAGAATGTTTAGAAATGTGGACTAGAAACAAGAGCGAACCTCTGAGTAAGGAAGGTGGTGTGTTTTGCGGTGTAGGCCTGCAAGAGGCGCTGTAGAGTCTAAGATGTGACCGAGACTCCTCATATTATTTTCTGCTGCTGTAAATGATCCAGAAAGCAGATCTGCGGATGCTCCGCTCTGCATTTCTCCCACAGACAGAGAGAAATCGATCTGAATCAACCCACCAGCTCAGAGAAAACCTCAGTGCGCTACACACACACACACACACACACACTAGCACACTCTCTGAATTACACTTCAGTAGAAGTCTCATGAAATCATAATTTTTTTTCTTCTCATCATTTTAAGTTAACAAAATTACATTTCTGTAGCATTCAACTTGCTAAAATATTATTCTGAATATTCTCCACGCATTTACAACAGTCTGATTTCCTTATGTAAATTCAAATGTTCACCGTTGTTAAATGTTAATGTTTTATTATTATTATTAGGGATGTCTGGATCAGGTTTTTTCATTTGTCATTTGATTTTGAGTATCTGTCGATGCCTAAACCTGATCTGATACTTCTGTAATAAATAAAAAAGAGTGAAGAAACAGATCCAGGATGATCCTTTGGTTTTTATTTCATTCACCTTATTTTAACATTTACCATCTCTGTTAACAGACAGAGCACTTCTGTGAGGAAGCTTCAACAATCAAGTAATAAAAAACACCAGTGCTTCACTTCTGGACTTCAGAGCAACAGTAAATATGTAAACAAACAGCAGCTCGTCTTAAAATACCCGGCAGGCAATCGTAGGTTTACATATCTCTCAGTTTGCTCTGGCAATGTTGTCCTCATCAACTTTATATCTATAATACCTCCAGACCGCAGACATCATGTTATATTATTATTAGTATGGGGCGACGCAGTGGCGCAGTAGGTAGTGCTGTCGCCTCACAGCAAGAAGGTCGCTGGTTCGACCCTTGGCTCAGTTGGCGTTTCTGTGTGGAGTTTGCATGTTCTCCCTGTGTTTGCGTGGGTTTCCTCCGGGTGCTCCGGTTTCCCCCACAGTCCAAACACATGCGGTACAGGGAAATTGGGTAGGCTAAATTGTCTGTAGTGTATGAGTGTGTGTGTGTGGATGTTTCCCAGAGATGGGTTGCGGCTGGAAGGGCATCCGCTGCTTAAAACTTGCTGAATAAGTTGGGGGTTCATTCTGCTGTGGTGACCCCGGATTAAAAAAGGGACTAAGCTGATAAGAAAATAAATGAATGAATGAATTATTAGTATGATTATAATAATGTTAGACAAAACAAACTAATCTAAAATATTTTTTATTTTTTTTGTTCCATGAATGTGTTTGTGCTGTGGTTTAGAAAACATTATTCAAGACCACATGTATGTATGTCCTGTTAATGTTCAGATGTAAGAGATGACTTAAACTCAACAAAATCCCGCCGATGTTGATTTTATATCTCGTCTCCAGAGGAAAACTAAGCTTAAACTGGTCGATATGAGAGAGTATGCAATCAAAAATGATCTGAGTGTGAACTACTGCCTCTATTTTGACATCTGAGATCAAACTGGTGGCTTTTACTGTTACTGAAGCTGCTTTAAATCAATCTGTATATTTAAAGCACAAGAGAGATAAAGCTTGAACGGGGAAGTTTCCAGCTCTTACCCACAATGCCCTTTCCCTCTGACTCACCACACAGTAATCTCTGCACATCTCACTCATCTAATAAATGACCTGAACGCCTCGCGTCAATCCTCTGTTCTTCACTAATATCCATTTTCCTCTCATAATATTTCTTCTCCCTCTCTGGTGATCCAGCCGAGCGAAACTGGCTTTCCTCATTCATCTTATTTTATTATCTCTCCAGCTCATTATCATCTCCTTCCCTCGCTCGTCTCAATCCTTCCCTTTATTCTCTCCAGCATCATTAGACGGTTTTATTCTCTCTGACTCCATCTGTGTTCTGTCTATTTTCATTTCCCTCTATCCTTTTTCAATTTCATCTGTTTTATATATATTTCAATTGCCTATTATTAAAGTCAAGCCTCTTCTGAATCGAGTCAGTAAGAACTCACCTAACAACAACCCATGACACCATAGCAACCACCACAGAACTGCAGTGAGGTTACAAATAAACATGTCTTGACAACTGCTCCAAACAGCCACCAAACCCACCAAATACCCCTTACAACCACCTCAAAACCCCTAACAACCAGTCCAAACACCCTGTCCTCTGAACAACAACAACCACACAACACCTTAACAACCACACTTCAACACCCTAGTCACACACAACTGCCTACCAACCATACCAAACACATTAAATCCACTCTCAGCACCCTAAAAACCACATGGGATGGCAGTCACATACAAAACCTTACAAACAACACACAAAACACCCTAACAACAACTTACAACACCTTAACAACCACCCATAACACATTACAGACTAACCCCAACACCTTTAAAACACACAAAGAAATGTCCTGTTGATCACCCATGACTCCATTAAACCTCCCCAGACATTCTAACAACCTCTCACAACAACCTACTACACCCTAAAAACCCCATCAACATCCTAACAACCATGGCAAACATGCTAAATATACTGAACATGTTTCACCAGACACCTACAACACCTCAAAAACTACAACAAACACCGTAACAACCAGTCACAATGCCATAAACACTCCAAATACCCTAAAAACCACTAACAACACTACCAACTACACACAACACCCTAAAAATTGCAAAGAAATGTCAAACCAACCACCCTCAATGCTTTAACAAGTACCCACAACACCCTGCCAACCATGTACAAGACCACAAAAGTCCTCCAAATCACCTACAATGTCCTATCAACCCTCCCACAACAGCCAACAAACTACTCACAACACCTTAAAAACAACCCAAACACCTACAACAACCCAACAACCCTCCAGGACTGAGTTTGAACAGCCCTGTTGATGTGTTTTTTATAGCTGTTATGGTGTTTTGGTGTTTGTAGTTTTTCTAGGATTGACGATGGTTTGTTATTGTCTTCCTTATGGTTGTTTTGGTGGTTGATCTGAGTGGCTGTTATCGAGTTTTTGGTGGTTGTTGTAGGTGTTCTAGGATTGCATATGTTTGTTACAGTGTTCTGCTTGGTTCCCTTTGTGTTTCTGAAGGTTGCTGTAGTTTTTCTGCGATTGCAGATGGTGTTTCTGACGGTCATGCTGAGTGGTTGTTATAGTGTTCTGTATGGTTGTTCTGGTGTTTTTTGTGGTTGTTGCTGTTGTTCTGGCATTGCAGGTGGCTGGTCTAGTGTTCTGTATGGATTAAATGGTGTTTTGATGGTTGCTCAATTGGTTGCTATGGTGTTTTTGGTGGTTGTTGTAATTGTTATGGGATTGCGGATGGTTGTTATGGTGTCCTGTATGGTTGCTATGGTGTTTTTGGTGGTTGTTGTAATTGTTATGGGATTGCGGATGGTTGTTATAGTGTCCTGTATGGTTGTTATGGTGTTTTTGGTGGTTGTTGTAATTGTTATGGGATTGCGGATGGTTGTTATAGTGTCCTGTATGGTTGCTATGGTGTTTTTGGTGGTTGTTGTAATTGTTATGGGATTGTGGATGGTTGTTATGGTGTCCTGTATGGTTGCTATGGTGTTTTTGGTGGTTTTTGTTATTGTTATGGGATTGTGGATGGTTGTTATGGTGTCCTGTATGGTTGCTATGGTGTTTTTGGTGGTTTTTGTTATTATTATGGGATTGCGGATGGTTGTTATAGAGTCCTGTGTGGTTGCTATGGTGTTTTTGGTGGTTGTTGTAATTGTTATGGGATTGTGGATGGTTGTTATAGTGTCCTGTATGGTTGCTATGGTGTTTTTGGTGGTTGTTGTAATTGTTATGGGATTGCGGATGGTTGTTATGGTGTCCTGTATGGTTGCTATGGTGTTTTGGTGGTTGTTGTAATTGTTATGGGATTGCGGATGGTTGTTATGGTGTGCTGTATGGTTGCTATGGTGTTTTGGTGGTTGTTGTAATTGTTATGGGATTGCGGATGGTTGTTATGGTGTCCTGTATGGTTGCTATGGTGTTTTGGTGGTTGTTGTAATTGTTATGGGATTGCGGATGGTTGTTATGGTGTCCTGTATGGTTGCTATGGTGTTTTGGTGGTTGTTGTAATTGTTATGGGATTGCGGATGGTTGTTATGGTGTCCTGTATGGTTGCTATGGTGTTTTGGTGGTTGTTGTAATTGTTATGGGATTGCGGATGGTTGTTATGGTGTCCTGTATGGTTGTTATTGTGTTTTGGTGGTTGTTGTAATTGTTATGGGATTGCGGATGGTTGTTATAGTGTCCTGTATGGTTGCTATGGTGTTTTGGTGGTTGTTGTAATTGTTATGGGATTGCGGATGGTTGTTACAGTGTCCTGTATGGTTGTTATGGTGTTTTTGGTGGTTGTTGTAATTGTTATGGGATTGCGGATGGTTGTTATGGTGTCCTGTATGGTTGCTATGGTGTTTTGGTGGTTGTTGTAATTGTTATGGGATTGCGGATGGTTGTTATGGTGTCCTGTATGGTTGCTATGGTGTTTTGGTGGTTGTTGTAATTGTTATGGGATTGCGGATGGTTGTTACAGTGTCCTGTATGGTTGTTATGGTGTTTTTGGTGGTTGTTGTAATTGTTATGGGATTGCGGATGGTTGTTATGGTGTCCTGTATGGTTGCTATGGTGTTTTGGTGGTTGTTGTAATTGTTATGGGATTGCGGATGGTTGTTATGGTGTCCTGTATGGTTGTTATGGTGTTTTTGGTGGTTGTTGTAATTGTTATGGGATTGCGGATGGTTGTTATGGTGTCCTGTATGGTTGCTATGGTGTTTTTGGTGGTTGTTGTAATTGTTATGGGATTGCGGATGGTTGTTATGGTGTCCTGTATGGTTGCTATGGTGTTTTGGTGGTTGTTGTAATTGTTATGGGATTGCGGATGGTTGTTATGGTGTCCTGTATGGTTGCTATGGTGTTTTTGGTGGTTGTTGTAATTGTTATGGGATTGCGGATGGTTGTTATGGTGTCCTGTATGGTTGCTATTGTGTTTTTGGTGGTTGTTGTAATTGTTATGGGATTGCGGATGGTTGTTATAGTGTCCTGTGTGGTTGCTGTGGTGTTTTTGGTGGTTGTTGTAATTG
This sequence comes from Danio rerio, assembly GCF_049306965.1. Classification (NCBI taxonomy): domain Eukaryota; kingdom Metazoa; phylum Chordata; class Actinopteri; order Cypriniformes; family Danionidae; genus Danio; species Danio rerio. Next base: position 56,234,533 of record NC_133188.1, on the reverse strand, counting down.
TTATGGGATTTGTGGATGGTTGTTATAGTGTTCTGTTTGATTGTTATTGTGTTTTTGCTGGTTGATATGATGTTTTTTGTGGTTGTTTTGGTGTTGTGTGTGGTTGCTAGGATGTTTTCTGTGATTTCCAGTGTTCTGATAGGCTAATCATTAATCTTTTTCCATCATTTATCATCAGATGAATGTACAGAGCTGTGTGTGTCAAGGTGTTTTTCTGACCTTCCTCAGCAGCGAGATGAGGTCTTTGTGCCAGGTGGAGCTGTACTGAACAACAACCGTACTGAACAACTGCAGCAGAGACTCCACTGAGTTACTAGCGTGGATGTCGTATGGCCTCTGAAACACACAGACATACAGAACACAAACCTTGTAGAAAACACATCCGTGGTGTGATTATACACACAGTTAAACTGATCCTCTTACCCAACCTCGCAGAACCTCAAAGATGGTCACACCCAGCGACCACCAGTCCACCTCAAACGCATAACCAGTTCCACCACTCACAAACGACTGGAAGATCTCTGGAGCTGTCAGGAGAAAACAAAACCCATCTCATCTGCACTGAGAATATAAGTGTGTGTAGAGTTTAAAGGACTGATGATCACAGCGCAGATGTTCAGTTGTGGATCTGATGTTTCTCACCCATGTACGGCTTTGTTCCTGCTAGCGCTGTGGCTCGTTCTCCGTCCTTGATTATCGTAGCGATGTTAAAGTCTGTTAAATGTGCGTGACCTGAGGAACAGCAGACAGATCAGCCATAAAAACAAGAACCGGTGATTCAGAGGATTCACTGAATGACTGCAGGAATGTAATGTGTTCTGGGTTGTTTCTAACGTGTTCTCATTGTGTCCTACAGTATGTTGTTGCTAGGGTGTTTCTATGGTGTTTGGGGTTGTTGCTAGGGTGTTTTTAGGTTCTGTGTCACCTATTTTCATGGTGTTTCTAGGGTATTTGAGGTTATTGCTATTGTTTCAGTGGTTTGCTAGAGTCTGGAATTCTGGGCTGTTGGTAGGGTAACTAGTGTGTTCTGGATTGTTTCTAGGGTGTTTTGATGATGTCCTCAGTTGTTGCTAGGGTGTTTCTATAGTAATTTGGGTTGATGTTAGGGTGATTCTAGGTTATTGTTGCTTGTTATCAATGTGCTTCTAGAGTGTTTGGGGATATTGCTATGGTGTTTTTGGGTTGCTAGACTGTTACTAAGTTGTTCTGGGTTATTTTCAGGGTGTCTAGTGTATTCTGGAATGTTTAGGCTGTTTTGATAGTGTCCTTGATTGTTGCTAGGGTGCTTCTATAGTGTTTTGGGTTGTTGCTAGGATGTTTCTATGGTGTTTTGGGTTGCTGCTAGGGTGATACTAGGTTATTCTGTAATGCTTGTTGTCATGGTGTTTCTAAGATGTTTGGGGATATTTCTATGGTGTTTGTGAGTTGCTAGAATGTTATTGAGGTGTTCTGGGTTATTTTTAGGTTGTCTAGTTTGTTCTGGATTGTTTCTAGGGGTTTCTTAGGTTTTGATGATGTCCTCAGTTGTTGCGAGGGTGCTTCTATTGTGTTTTGGGTTGTTGCTAGGATGTTTCTGTGGTGTTTTGGGTTGTTGCTAGGATGTTTCTATGGCGTTTGGGTTGTTATTTGGGTGATTGTAGGTTACTCTATGTTGCTTGTTTTTATGGTGTTTCTAGGGTGTTTGGAGTTATTGCTTCTGTATTTCTGGGTTGTTACTTGGGTGCTACTAAGATGTTCTGGGTCATAGTTGTGGTATTTAGGTGTTGGGTAGAGTGTATCTAGTGTGTTCTGGATTGTTTCTTAGGTGTTTTGATGGTGTCCTGGGTTGTTGATATGGTGTTTCTGGTGTTTTAGGTAGTTGCTAACGTGTTTCTAGGTTGTTCTGTATCACTTGTTTTCATGGTGTTTCTATGGTATTTTAGGTTGTTGTTAGATTGTTGGTAGGGTGTTTGAGATTTAGCATGACATGTCACAACCTAGAGTTGTTCTAGGGTGTTCTGGGTCATAGGTTTGGTGTCTAGTGTGTATCTAGGTTGTTTAATTGTGCCTCTGGTTGTTGCCAGGGTGTTTTTATGTATTTTTTACATTGTTGCTAGGGTGTTACTAGGTTATTCTGTGTTGCTTGTTGTCATGGTGCTTCTAAGGCATTTGGGGATAATGCTTCGTGTTTGTGGATTGCTAAAGTGTTTCTAAAGTGTTCTGGGTTAGTTTTAGGAAGTCTAGTGTGTTCTGGATTGTTTCTATGCTGTTTTGATGATGTCCTCGTTTGTTGCTAGGGTGCTACTATGGCGTTTTGGGTTGTTGCTTGGATGTTTCTCTGGCGTTTTGGGTTCTTATTTGGGTGATTGTAGGTTGCTCTATGTAGTTTGTTTTCATGGTGTTTCTAGGGTGTTTGGGGTTATTGCTGTGGTGTTTCTGGGTTGTTGCTAGGGCGTTATTAAGGTGTTCTGGGTCATTGTTGAGGTGTTCAGGTGTTGTATAGAGTGTATCTAGTGTGCTCTGGATTGTTTCTAGGGTGTTTTGATAGTGTCCTGGGTTGTTGATAGGGTGTTTCTGTGGTGTTTAAGGTTGTTGCTTACGTGTTTCTAGGTTATCGCTTGTTTTCATGGTGTTTCTATGGTGTTTTGGGTTATTGCTATGTTGTTTGTGGGTTGTTGTTAGATTGTTGGTAGGTTGTTTGAGATTTAGTGTGACATGTCACGTCATAGGTTTGGTGTCTAGTGTGTTTCTAAGGTTTTGTAATTGTGTCTCTAGTTGTTGTTGCTAGGTCTCTAGTAGTTGTTGCTAGGTTGTTTTTTTTTTACAACGTTGCTAAGGTGTTTGGGGTTGTTGATAGGGTGTTTTGATGGTGTCCTCTGTTGTTGCTCAAGTGTTATTGTGGTATTTTGGGCTGTTGCGAGGGTTATTCTAGGTTAATCTGTATTGCTTTTTGTCATGGTGTTTCTAAGGTGTTTGGATATTGCTATGGTGTTTGTGGGCTGCTGGACTGTTACTGTAGTTACTGTAAGTTTATTGGTAGGGAGTCTAGTGTGTTCTGAATTGTTTCTAGGGTGTTTCTGTGTTTTTTACATTGTTGCCAGGGTGTTACTAGGTTATTCCGTGTCTCTTGTTTTTGTGGTGTCATAGGTCGGGTTTTATTAGTGTGTTTTTGGGTTATTTACAGTGGAATGTTTTAGTGGTGTGCTGGGTTGTTGCTAGGGTGTTTCTACAGTGTTATGGGCAGTTGTCAAGTTATTCTGTGTCACTTGTTTTCACTGTGTTTAAGGTTATTGTGTTGCTGGATTGTTGTTAGAGTGTTTCTAAGATGTTATGGGTGTTGGAAAGGTGTTCACTTTTCAGATGGAGTGTTTCTAGGGTGTTCTGGATCACAGATTGTGTGTTTCTAGTGTGTCCTGGGTTGTTTCTAGCATCTTTCAGCTGTGCCCTTGGCCGTTGCTAAGGTGTTTCTGTTGTGTTTTGTGTTGTTGCTAGGGTGTTATTCTGTATGACTTGTTTTTGTGGTGTTTCTAGAGGGGTTTTGCTAGGGTGTTGCGATATTATTCCTGCTGTGACTCAGAGGATTCGCTGAATGACTGCAGGAGTCTAATGTGCACAATAATTTGCTCTTTCTAAAAAGGGAAGATCAGGGGTGTTTAGTGGAACAGCGTGTCCTCAGATCTCCACGTGTCTCCTTGAAGCTTTTCTCTCTCTTACAATCACACACACACATGTGTCTCACCTTGCTCGTCCAGCAGGATGTTGTCAGGTTTGATGTCCCTGTGTGGAGACACAATGACATGATGATGGCGTCAGTCTCAGATCAGTCAAACTGCGGCTCTGTTTACATGTGGAGTGCGCTGTGACTGCAGGCTCATGTTTGGAAGCTTCATCGGCCTTCCTTTGTGTGAATGTTCAATTCTCAGGGGGCCATCACACTTCCAGCACACTCACTAATTACAGTGAACACACACACACACACACACACACACACACACACACACGCACACACACTCACTGTATAAGAATAAAGCCTCGTCCAGCTAAAGCACTTTCTGATTCCCTCACAGCTAATTAACAGCGAGCCGTTCCCTGCTGTCAGGATGATGCCAGAGAGCATGATGGGATTAATTCATGCAGAGCTGAGACACACACGCACACAAACACACACACACATTCTTCAAGCTGAACATTCACAGCCTGATCTGCATCTTTGAATCAGACATGATGCTCCGAGTGGCTGCCAGGGTGTTGCTATGCTGTTGCTAAGGTGTCTTTATCACATTGCTGATCGAGCGGTGTTGAGTTCATAGAAGGTGGTATTTGCTGTGCCAAAGTTTTTAAAGTGTTATGATGGGTTCACACCGAATGTGGAGCACCGCTCTAGTTTACTCGCCTGGTGTTTTTTTTTCCTCACATTAATTTTTTTTTGCTTAAGTTCATTTAATTAAACCTGCATGACAGACATGATTGAGGCAAAACTCATGCATTCATGCAATCCACACATTGCCTTTGCATTGCAAACGTATATATTAGTTCCTAAAAGTTTGTACTTTTTAGATACAAATATGTACCCTTTAACTATTAATAGGAACCCTTTACTTACAAATGTGTATCTTTCGAAAAGGTACCACCCCAGTGACATCTCGCGAACGTTTATTTCTGAACGTTTACGCTAATCATTATTTATTTATTATTTTTAGGTGGTTGCTAGGGTGATTCTAAGGTATATGGGTGTTTCTAGGGTGTTCATATTTTAGCTACAGTATTTCTAATGTATTTTGTCTTGCTGGAATTGTGTTTCTAGTGTGTTTATGCTGTAGCTACAGTGTTTCTAGGGTGTTCTGGGTCATTGGCAGGGTGTTTTAGGGTGTTTCTATGGTGTTCTGTCTTTTCGTGTTTTCAGATTTTTTCTAAGGAGCTCTGGGTCATTGACAGGGGGTTTCTAGAGTGTTCTGGGTGTTTCCAGGGTGTTCGAGATCATTCCTGTGTTGTTTCTATAATGTTCTTGGTTGTTGTTAGGGTGTTTCCAGGGTGGTCTGGCCCATAGGTTTGGTGTTTCTGGTTTCTGGTCTTTTCTAAGTGGTTTTCAGGTTCTTTCTAGAGAGTTGTAGGTCATTGGCAGGGTGTTTCTATGGTGTTTTGGGTTGCTATTACAGTGTTTCAGGGTGTTATAGATCACTGCTAGGCTGTTTCTATGGTGTTTTGGTTGTTGTTAGGGTGTTCTGTGTCATAAGGTTGGTGTTTCCTGTGTGTTCTGCATATAGTGTTTCCAGGGAGTTCTGGGTCATTGGCAGTGTGTTTCTAGAGTGTTTCTTTGGTGTTCTGGGTTGCTGTGAGGACATTTATAGTGAGTTATGTGTCTTCTCTATGGTGTTTCCAGGTTCTTTCAAGGAAGCTCTGGGTCATTGGCAGGGTGTTACTAGGGTCTTTCAAGTGTGCTCTGAGTGGTTGTTATGGTGTTTCCACTGTGTTCTGGATCATTGCTAGGTTGTTTAGTTGTGTACTTGTTCGTTGTTAGGGTGTTTCCACTGTGTTCTGGATCATTGCTAGGTTGTTTAGTTGTGTCCTTGTTCATTGTTAGGGTGTTTTCAGGGTGGCCTGGGTCATAGATTGGGTGTATCTAGTGTATTATGTGTCTTCTCTAGACAGTTTTCAGGTTCTTTATAAGGAGTTCTGTGTCTTCGGCAGGGTGTTTCGTGAGTGTTTCTATGGTGTTCTGGGTCAGACCTATGGTGTTTCATGGTGTTCTGGGATGTTGTTAGGGTGTTTCCATTGTGTTCTGGCTCAATCCTAGGACTTTCTATGGTATTCTGTGTTGTTGTTTGGGTGTTCTGTGTCAGAGTTGGTGTTTCTAGTGTGTTCTGTGTCTTTTCTAGAGTGTTTCCTGGTTAATTCTAGGGAGTTCTCTGTCATTGCACTGTAAAAAATGGCCGTGATTTCAATGATAAAAAACTTTAAAAATGCTACAGTACAAATCCGTAATCTGGTTAACGGTGTGTTTCCTTAATATATACGGCGAATAACCGTAAACTGACTTTCCCAGAATTCCCTGCATGGCACATAACTTTGTATGCATTTAGTTGACATTACTATGGATCTTTTTAGTTGTTTCCCCATCAGTTATGTACATTAGAGATTTATGTTGCATCTAATGTTAATAAACGACATTTATTTCATGACTAATTTTATGCGTGTTACCATACTGCTGTTTAGTATCTGTGTGAATGACACTGAGCACCTTTTATATGCTGATACTCTTTTCTGCTTATGGGGAAAGTTGATTGTGATGAGCATTGGTTCATTATGTAACTTCCTCATCACCAACTGCATGTGGGTGTGCTAACATGTCTAACTGTGTAACAAAAGATGTGTAGATTGATCATTCAAAACACAGACATATTACCTCGATAAATTATTAAAATACCGTAATTTACCGTAAAAATTAAAAATCACTTTTATGGTTTGTACTCTGTTTTTAACGGTAAAGTACTGGCAACCACAGCTGCCGTTTTTTTAGCTTAAATTTAACGGATTTATTACAGTGTTGCTGGGTGTTTCTAGGGTGTTCTGAGTTGTTGTCAGGGTGTTTCCAGGGTGTTCTGGATCATTGCTAGGGTGTTTCTATTGGGTTTAGGGTAACTTCTTTGGATTTTTCTAAAATGTTCTGGGTCATTGCTAGGGTGTATGTAGGCTGTTGATGGTGGCAGCACAACAGCCCATCTCTAAAGACACACGTCTTGAGGAATGCTTGAGATCTGAAGCAGAAACACAGCAGGACATCAGATCTGAGCATCACTGGTGTGTCAGACTGTGATGAGGACTCGTCTGATGCTTCCAGATATCCTCAGTCATGTGCCGCTGCTCTTCTTCTTTTAGGAATCCTCTACTTGGACTAATTTTACCTCGGTGGCTGCGTGACATGGCACACTGTTGCTAGGAAACACTTCTGCCCAACTTAGCGCAACTAAATAATTCTACAGACAGAAAGCGCTTCTTCTGAAAGACTACAGCTAAATCCACCACAGGAAAAACAATGTGACTGAGTACAGCTTGA